>NW_022437062.1:5573951-5577584 GCF_009761245.1 Sapajus apella
CTTAAACCAAAACTCAAAAGGAGGATGAAAGAGCATTACCCATGCAAGCAATAGATTTGAGGCAAGTTTTAATTGAAATGAAAAATCCCACCATCTAGTCATTTTTAGAGTATGAGTTGCATTCACCACACAAATCCTTCATTATTCATACAGGGCAGTATGTATTTAATGATTAAGTCTCTAAGGATTTATTTGATAGAATAATCTAAATTTCTCTTTTAAAAGGGCAAATGAAATGTGGTTTTTAATTTTTAAAGAACGAGTTACAAAGCATGTAAAAATACAACACAGGCTCTTAGTTTTTAAAACTGCATCTACAATTTGCCTATCCATTGGTTTGTTCATGTGGATATCAGTAACATACAGACTTGATCTAATAATGGCTAATTATGCAGTTGTTTATCAGCTCATTCGAAACATTTTGAGATTCAGTCTAGCTCAGCAAATTACTGTGCTTAAGGCAGTTCTACATTCTAGAAAATTATAATATCCCCAGAAGGCAAAGAATTAATAATAAAAATCCTCTTTTGTAAAAGATTATCATTGCAGAGCAAATGGAGCAGATCTTCCCTATCCTACTGCATTTAATATTCTCATTTTTCCCCTGAAACTTTGATGGAGAGGCAATGAGAATATCTCTGTTTTATTAACTTATTAAGAGGCACATTTATAGAACTTGTGCACTATATTGATTCCTAAAGCTGCACTGCTGCTAAGAGCCAATAACCACAGAAGAGCAAGATGATTCCATTTGTTATCCCAGAATGTTTCTGATAACTCAGTAGAGGCCAAATTCCCACCCAATTCAGAAAGCGCTGTTTTGTTACTTCTCTCAGCCTCAATTTATTCATCTGTAGAATAGGTATAACAACAAAATGCGGCCTCTGGATGTTGTGAGAATCAAATGAGATAATGCACTCAATACACCTAATACAATGCCTGTAGATATTAAATACCATTAGTTTTTGTCATTATGATGGTTATTATCATCATTATCTCTTGTAGTTCAGGAATCAAATAAAGATGCACGCATTTAAGTAGCCATTTGCTTAAGTAACTATGTAACTTCTGAATATAAATGTTTTCATGTTAGCTGAAAGTTTAAAATGAACTTGCTGTAAGCCCCAGCACTACTTAGCCCAAAAACTGCCTTGCCAAACTAATATCAAATCAGCCAGAATAGGTGGGCTACAAGTATGCAACTGGGATAAATTGCCTAGACCCTAGTTTGGAATTATGCAACCTCATAGCAGCTGGGCTTGATAACATGGCATTTTAAAAGTACTTGGTGCCTCTTCTATTGAACTGTGTCAGAGTTTTGAACTTTTTCTTCATGACTCAGACTTTGTAGATTTTACCACCTTAATTAGCACCACATTGGATCATTGCATCATATTTTAAGACGAAAAAAAATCTTTAAAAACTACCCAGATGCCTTAGCTTATGAGAGCATATGAGACTATTTGCTTTATGGTACTGTTTGCATAGAATACATATATCACTTTATTTATTTGTCAGCTAGGACTACTTTTTGACTTCCTAGTAAGATTCAGTGTGCTGCAATTCACTTATAAATATGGCCGGACGCGGTGGCTCACGCCTGTAATTCCAGCATTTTGGGAGGCCAAGGTGAACGGATCATTTGAGGTCAGGAGTTGGAGACCAGCGTGGCCAATATGGTGAAACCCCGTCTCTACTAAAAATACAAAAATTAGCTGGAGGTGCTCGCTTGAACCCAGGATGCACAGGTTGCAGTGAGCCAAGATTGCACCACTGCACTCCAGCATGGATGGCAGAGCAAGACTCTGTCTCAAGTAAATAAATGAATATGGCTGAAGCCCTGTGTTTTTATTTTAAACATGCTGCACCTTCTGTATATTCGAAGAGTGCAGTTAGTCAGTGCTACTGAGAAGCCAACCCTAACAGTTAACTTTGGGGCTAATGGTGGCTCAACTTCCCCTTGTAATTCATGGCTTCTAAATATCTCTGCCTCTCTTGATTCGGTAAAGCAATTAACGTTGCAAGGCATTTCAACTTGAAGAAGCTTTCTTTGCCCCCAAGATATGGAAAGCAAACTATAATCAGTAGGGTCTATGAAGCCTTCTTTGCCCCCAAAACGTGAAAAGCATGCTAATCAGTAATGACTAACTGTATCAGTTTTTCTATATTGCACTTCATACCCATTGCCTGACTTTTTCCAATTTTAAAATGTGCAATCAATTTTTCTTGAATTTGAAAACTCCTAAGAATAGGCTCTTCTTTGTCGTTCTCCAAATTTTCCTAGGGCAAATAAAATCCATTACAGGGGGTTAAATATGTAGAAGAGTAAAATGAGATCAGACAAATTAAAATTTCAGTAAGGCTCAGAAACTAACAGCTATACAAGTTGAGACCTGCTGGAAAACAGTAACTCTGAAATAAATTATTACTCTATAGATGAATAGGACTTCAGCATGTGAGAGGAGAATGTTTTGAGCTCCTTCCAAACACCAGAAACTGTTAAAATGGGTTATTTTTACTTTACTTATTATAGAGGTAGTTTAGAAAAAGCTAACCTGGAAGGGGCAAAGTGTCTTTCACCAAAGGTTTCCAGAGTCTCAATGAAACCCATTACCATGGGCTGTGAAAGACCACCTTTTCATCACTACCATCACAGCTGTGGTCGCGCTGTTGTTATTGTTGAATCTCTCTGTTCAGCTTTTCATAATTATCATAATTCACCCTAATGTTATGTGATTAGCAGCCTCTGTGGTAAGAATTAAACAACACTCACATAGTGTTTGTGACCTTTCACCCCTTGTGGAGTCGGCCAGGGCTGCATTGGCTGGGAGACAAAGTGCAGAAACCCACAGAGTGCCACCTGCACTCTTTCAGGCTGGGGGATAAATGGAAAATTTTACCTTCCAACTGTATGTGTTCCAACTGTATGTGTCCAGGCGCCATATTATGAAAGTTCAATTCCTCCACCTCCCTATAAAAAGTAGTTTATTCTCATCATAGGAAGGTTTTTAAAGGATTTTGTAAAGCATTGCTTTAGTGCATTGATACAGAAGGCAAAGCAACTCTGTTAATAGAAAGATAACAATAATTTTATTTGCAACATCATTAGTAGATTAATTGTATGTTGACCAGTCAAAGAAGAGATTTGGGGAATTTGATGCCTCTTTGTTTTAGACTGACGTCAGTACGGATGTGATAAGATCACTGAATGAGAACAGTTGGCAAGAATGTACAAATAACTAACCATTCTCTTTAATGAAATACATTTTCTTCCATGCTAAGTGTCGTAAGTTTTGTGGAAAATATTAATCATAAACAGTATAGGATGGCCGGGCGCGGTGGCTCAAGCCTGTAATCCCAGCACTTTGGGAGGCCGAGGCGGGTGGATCACGAGGTCAAGAGATCGAGACCATCCTGGTCAACATGGTGAAACCCCGTCTCTACTAAAAATACAAAAAATTAGCTGGGCATGGTGGCGCGTGCCTGTAATCCCAGCTACTCAGGAGGCTGAGGCAGGAGAATTGCCTGAACCCAGGAGGCGGAGGTTGCGGTGAGCCGAGATCGCGCCATTGCACTCCAGCCTGGGTAACAAGGGCGAAACTCCGTCTCAAAAAAAAAAAAAAAAAAAAAAAA
>NW_022437062.1:5577684-5583461 GCF_009761245.1 Sapajus apella
GGGAGGCGGGGGTTGGGGTGAGCGGAGCAATCCCCCCATCCCCCCCGCCCGGGGGAAAAAGGGGAAAATCCCTTTCAAAAAAAAAAAAAAAAAAAAAAACAGTATAGGAATCTGTAATTTACTTTCACAGACATTTCAGATCATAGCAGCAATTAGTCAGAATTAGAAAATAATTTTCTTCAACTAAGATGAAAAGTAGTAAAGAGGGGATTTTAAAATATTTGAAAAATAGACATTTATAGAATGTTGCTATGTACCACTTCTATACTTTTGACATGATTGACAATATGTAGCATGATGAGTTAAATTTTCTTTAGCACAGTACAAAATCTCTGCATTTTTTCTAATTACCACTTCCTTCAAGTCAGTGCAAAGAGGAATAGACTCACTTGGTTCAGCTCAATTTCCACAGCTTGACAGGCATTGGTATCAAAATTAATTCTAAGATGAAACTTCATAAAAGAAAATCCTATTTGACAAAAGAACTATTGGGCTTGAATCACAGTTGCATTTGCATTGTGAAGTCCCTTTTTTACTGTATATAAAATAATGCCTAAGGAGAGATTGAATACCCAGAGAGAGTTCATTTGAGGCATCCTGATAGTATCTGCCATATGCAAGTAAAGCAGAAGACGTTTTTATGACATCTTCAGAACTTGAAGATTGAATTACAGTTTTAGTAATCATCAGTTCCCCTTCTCCACTGTCACTTTTTGGTAATATATTGCATAGAAAAGACTTATGGTACCAATTTTATAAGCTTGCAATAAAAATATAACAACTGTTGTATTAAATTATTTAAGTCGTAAACCATTGTGAAAAAGGAGAAAAAGTTTTATCGACATGGAGCTGGAAAACTGATTATGATGGAGAGCAAAATGTATTGTACTGATTACTCCCAAGTTTTTCCCTGGTTTAGCATATTGTAAATCTTCAGGGTATCTTTCAAATCAAGGCCTGGGTATTTGAAGTTCTTTTATTGATTGATTATTTAGAAGTGGTCAATGGCAAGAAAAAAAAATGGTACCTATGTATTTCCAGGTTACCAATTTATTTTAGCAGAGTTATAAATGCAAATAAATTAAGAAAAAATAGGTAATATAGACTTAAGTAAATGTTTCTTTTTGATGAAAACAAACCTATAAATATGAAATAACTACATTTCCCCAGGGAAATTTAGACTCTAGAGATCGTCTAATCTTTCTAGAAATATTTTTTTCTTACCTTATATTGGTTTTATGGGCACTCATTACCTCTACTATTTAGCAGACTACCATTCTGCTGCTGTGTGTGAAGATTCTAGGCTAAGATGTTTTCTCTCCTCCAGGCGTCATCCATATTTACTCCATTGGAATGTCTACCCTTCCAATGTCACAATTCTTCCTGAACTTTCTGTTAACTAGTGCCTCCTTTCCCTTGCATTTCTAGTCCACACTTGGAATCCAGGTGCACTCTCTGGCTTGCTCAGAATGTTAGCATTCCATATTTATTCACTCACACTCTTCCTCCGTGCCCCCAGGATTGCTGGACACTGAAACATGGTTCCTATCAGGCTCTACCCATCTCCCGCTACACACACACACCTTGGCCACCCAAAAGTAAAAAGGAATTTCCTCAACTAAATAATTGGATTTTATTTCTCTAGAGGAAATTAGAATAGGGAAGACACATATTTTTACTTGGTAAAACAAATCACCCAGGGGATGCACAATAACTAGGGGTTAGTCCATTCTTTAGCATTACCCAAAACAATAAATCAGGCACTCTTACTTGATGCTATAAATGATTTCTCCCTTTCACCGAGACTCAACAGCAGCAAGCTGGACATATTCTCACCTTGATGGCAGTGATAGTACTAATAATGTAATTTATAGGTGTCAAGAACTGTATGTTATTTAATTCTCACAATATCCAAATAAAATAAGCATTATACTGATTTTACAGATAGAGATATTTAATACTTGTTCAAAATCACATAACTAAAACATACTAAACATCAGAATTCAAATTAAGCATATGGTACTTGAGTGCTTACCAGCTATACTATACTGATACGTAATGATTCCATCTCTAAGTCACCATCACCAAAAGGAAAAAATAGGATACGAAGGAATTAAGGAACACCTCGTGTTCCTCTCTGGATTATCCCATGCATTCATTTGTCACGTTTCTTGAGTGCAAGTAATATGTCAGATTCTATCCTTGTTCTGTAAAGATAAATAATCTATAGTTACTGCCTTTATTATTTATTGGGAAGGAAAACTGGTAAATGATTGAAGTTCACTATGATGATGTAATTGAAATGTATACAAGACGCTATAGGGACACTGGAAAAATTTAAATTCCAAAGAATTTAGTGTTTTTACTTAGTGATGGCCTTCTCCAGGACAACAGTAAATCCCCTCCAGGTACATCCAGCAGCTCTTTGTTCTCAACCAAGACATTCTATGAAAGTAACTGTCTGTCTCCTCCTCCCTGGACTGAGAAGGAAACCACATAGCTAGGACAACTCCACTCATTTACCTGAAACCAAAGGAGCTTCCTCCTTCCTCCCACACCTCTAGCCTATGGCCAGGAGCACTCAAGTCAGTTCGGAGCAATTTGGGTCCACAATTTGGAACTGGAAGATAATTCTCCTGGGCTACTTCCCTGACATCTGAAATCCGGGAAGGCAAATTTCTTGGTTTAATTAGATCTCCCTACACCTTCCTTTCTAATCCCAAAGCAAAAGGACTTGAAATTAAGTAGCCACAGACATAGGGATAACTAATAACAAAGCAACAAATTCCTGTGAGCATGACCTTTATCAACTGAGACATTCTACCAGGCTGGCTTCATTGTATGGACATGGCCCAGTAGTAGAGAACTGTGCTGTCTACTGTTCAGCATCCAAAGATCACCACGACCCCCCTCTGAGAATAGATCAGAAAGCACTAGAGGCTTCCAATTCTTTTTTTTCTTTGTCTTTTTTAAGATGGAGTCTCTCTCTGTCACCCAGGCTGGAGTGTAGTGGCGTGATCTCAGCTCACTGCAGCCTCCACCTACCAGGTTCAAGCGATTATCCTGCCTCAGCCTCCAGAGTAGCTGGAATTACAGATGCCTGACACCACGCCCGGCTAATTTTTGTAGTTTCTTTAGTAGAGTCAGGGTTTCTCCATATTGGCCAGGCTGGTCTCAAACTCCTGACCTCAACTGATCTGCCTGCCTTGGCCTCCCAAAGGGCTGGGCTTACAGGCATAAGCCAACATGCCTGGCCCCCCTTTTCATTTGAATAAGAATCATGAATTTGCATTCACAGTATAACAGTCACTATAGGCACCAGTCACTATGTTGAGCTTCCTGGATATATAGCTTCATAGAAGAGCCATACATTAAAAATATCTTAGAGGCCGGGCGCGGTGGCTAACGCCTATAATCCCAGCACTTGGGGAGGCCAAGGTGGTTGGATCACAAGGTCAAGAGAGCGAGACCATCCTGGTAAACATGGTGAAACCCCGTCGTTACTAAAAATGTAAAATTTAGCTGGGCATGGTGGCGCTACGCCTGTAGTCCCAGCTATTTGGGAGGCTGAGGCAGGAGAATTGCTTGAACCCAGGAGGCGGAGGTTGCGGTGAGCCGAGATTGAGCCATTGCACTCTAGCCTGGGTAACAAGAGCGAAACTCCGTCTCAAAAAAAAAAAAAAAAAAAAAATCTTAGTAAAGAAAAGGTAGAAAAACTTAATACATAATCCAACATGGCTAGACCCTCTTTTCTTTAATTCAGGGTAACTAGGTTTTTTTCTTTCCTAACTAGAGAATGGCTAATTGTAGTAAAAATCCATTAAATTTTCTACAAAGGCAGGAAAGAAACTGTTTGGTCCCTGACAAGAAAATCTATGGGACTAGAACGGAAAACTCTTGAAAACCAGGTTGCCTGACTCATCTTGAATAAACAAGGCTATTAAGGGCTTTAACAGATTGAGGGCTGAAAGGAAGAGGATCTTCAAAGGGTTTCTTTGACCTAGAGTGATGAAATAAGTGGCCGTAGAGCAGGCCATACCTGCTCTACGCCATAGATCTACCCAATAGATCATTATGGGTGCCCAGGTGGAGTTAAAAGCCTCCTAAGGACTGTGAAGGACAATCATCTAACCCAGGAACTGCCAGGGACACTATTTCTTTAGGGAAACCATATGACTGGTGAAGACCTGGACCTGAAGTTACGTAGTGAAAAAAGATTAGAACCTTATAACCTACACTTTAGGGAAGACCTGAAAGGCAAACAAAGAAAGGAGATGTACACACATACACTATCTAGAAAGTAAATATTTCTACAGTTTATTCTAGAAAGGAAAGCATATACAATAGCTTGGTCTATCAGAGATCAGCTGGTCTCAACAGACATAAATATTTTAAAACTAGATACAGCAGGTCTTGAAGATAGCAACTGCTGTTGCTTACCATAGGAGACTATAAATATGGACATATCTATGAATAATAACTAAGGTTGCTGACAATGCAATAACTTATCAGCTTACATATACCTTCAGACAGTAGGTGCTAATGTCTTTGAGTATAAGAGACAATGAATCTGCTCAGGAGACTTAGTTGAAAGTGCTGGTTTGTTTCACACCAGCTGTCAAAGAGGCCTTTTGAAACTCCTTTATACATTGGAAACAATGACCTGGGGGTGGGAGGCTCCTAGCCCAGAAACTGATCCCTTGAGCCATACAGATCTCAATCCCTGACGATTTTGATTAATCCATGCTGACAAACCAGATTTGGATCAATAGAAATTATCTGTAACAAGAAACTAATTGTGTATTTAGTAAATTCAGTGAAATTTTTGGTGGCTTTAAATTTATATGGAAAAGACCCTATTGACTTTTGAAATCAAAATTCATACCACTTTAGGGTAATATTGCCTTGGGTTATAATAAATTATGGTAGACCGCCTTCTCTCTTGGGTAATATATGGTCTGAAGGCATGTAATCTGTTTACTCTTGAACTACGAATATTCTTTAATTATTATTTAGAGAGACTTTAAATCTCTACTTACATAATGTAGAATCTATTTACATAATGTAGAAAAGCATAGAACATATACCTCTTAGACTATTTTCATATGCCATCCCTGTTTAAATGAAGCAGCAAATACAGCCAATTTCAAACCATGTTACAGCCTCAGCTCAAATTATGCAGTGGCTTAGAATAGCAAAAAGATGTCCCTAAAGTTGCATCATCTTCAGGGTATCAGAGACCTCAGGTGTTAGAGAGCTGCTGAGAGAAGTGGATGAACCAATGAACCAGTGTTGAATTTATATTGTGCTTTTCACACAAGAAGATTATCTAGGCCTTCAGTACACCTACACGTGAATCCATGTGTGACGTCTGACTCTTTTCACTTAATTTCCTTATGGACCATTTTTCTGGACAGGAAGATGGAAAATTCTAGCCAGCCACAAATGGACTGAGACTCACCAATCTCATTTCACATTCAGCAGGTGTCCCAGACAGGGTTTGAAACCAAACCACAAAGATTTAAAAAAAAGAAAATAAAAAGAAAGAAAGAAAATGCTATTAGAACTAAACAGATGGCCCTGCATAGGAGCTTATGTAGTCAGCTTCAACTCAGTTTGTCTTAGTATCTAGGAGTAAGCCCTGCCTTATAATTCTTTGTAATTTAGTATTATTAAAATCCTCTTTTTCACAGAAACTGCTAACATATCTAATAGAAGGACCTCAGTAATTGTTGTATTTGACCGAATGTAGAAAGTTATCACAAGACAAAAGTATG
>NW_022437062.1:5583471-5596225 GCF_009761245.1 Sapajus apella
AAATAGTTTTGCTCCGGTTCTGGCTCTAGGCCAGCACAATATCACATAATCATTTCACTCTCAAGGAGGAAAAAAGTCTAAAGGCCAGAGGTTGAGGTCATAGGTCTAAGAGGGAATGCTACAAGGTCTGTATTTTATCAAATGCAGGAACTATAAGAAGCCTTCACCTCTGAACCAGGTTGCTCTTTTTCTGGCCCCAACAGAACTGTTCAAGCCATTCTCTGCCTTAAAAGGGTAAAACCCCATTTCAGTATTCACTAGAATCCTCTAGCATGCCTGCATTACTTTACATTAAAGATTTTAGGCAGACTATTAGTGTTTGTTCTGAATAGTTGTACCACTGTGCCAAGCACATCTAGGGCAATAGGTGAAAGGGTAAAGAGCCCTTTTTAAATAGGATTTACATGCCATGTGAGTCTAAATTGTTTAGCTGCCTGATATAAGTTTTATAAAGCCTAAATATCCATAAACTTAACAGATACGTAGAAGAACTAAAAGCTACTTGTTTTATTTTTTCAAAGGACATGCTTTTTTTCCCATGACTTAATAGTAAATAGCATGACAAAATGCCTTCAATATATCATAAATTATGGAAAATAACCATTGACTTTTCAGGGTAGTTTAGGATATAAATACTTTGAGATTAATGTTGTAGATACTCTTCAAATATGAGCAAGAAATATTGCCAAAGTCATAATTGTTCAGATAAATCATGAATGTGATATAAATTAACAATTAGCATGGTATTAGCCACACACCGAAAAAAAAAAAAAATCGTTCTAGAATAGCCTAATTTACTCATAAAATATATTGGGTTGAAATTGTACAACTCTGAAAACCATTGAGAGCAAACCTACACGTATCTGAAAATCTGTTTAATTTTGTTCTCTGATTGTCTCCATATTATAGGTTCCCTGGCTCAGTGGAACCATCTTACAGATTAAAGTAATTCCTTAGCCTGCTAGTGTGTTTACCAACTATCCCAATATCACTTAAAAGAAACAACAAAGCAGAAGTAACCTTAAACATATATAACACCAATGTTATAGTCCCTCTTCCAGAATATCTATTCTTCAGTCTATACTCCCGTCCTGACACGTCACAAAGCTCCATTCCTGTGTGTTATATCTAGATGTCACATATCCCCAGTTGAATTTTCCTCCCTACTTCAAACATTATAAACCAGGGAACAGCAATCTATGTCCCACAGCCAATGCTAGTCAGCCGCCTGTTTTTGTAAGTAAGGTTTTATTGAAATTCAGCTACACATATTCATTTACATATTGTCTGTGGCTTCTTTTGCCTTATGACTGAGTCGAGTAGTAGCTACAGAGATATGTTGGCTCATAAAGTCAGAAATATTTGCTATGTGACCATCTTCAGAAAAAAAAAGTCAACCCATTAGAAACACAAAAAAACTCAGAATATCTTCCAAAAAATGTACCTCTTCTCCATGCCCGCTACAACTTTAACTTTCGGGATTTATCATGATATGCTCATATTATTGCATGGTCTCCACTCTAGTTATATGCTGCTGCATAATAGAATATCCCAAAACTTAATGAATTTAAACAACAACAATTGTATTACAACTCATCATTTTGTGGATCAGAAATTTAGGCAAGGCTCAGCTGAATGATTCATTAACAACAGTCATTGGAATTCATCCAGTATCTGGGCCTGTCTTGAGGGATTAGGGTAGCTTTACTCACATGTCTCATGCCTTGGTGGGCAACAGCTGGACAACTGGATTCCTCTGAGCCCTTTTGCCTGCCCTGTATTCTTTGGGCCTCTCCACATGATCTTTTTCTGCAGGATGGTTAGATTTCTCATATGACAATTCAGGACTCCAAGATACCAAAATGGAATCTGCCAGTCTTCTTAAAGGCTACTGGTACAGTGTCACTTCTTTCATAGACCATCTGAGACTCATGTGGAAAGGTAATACATCCCACCTTTCAAGGGGAGGAATGTCAAGGAGCTTGTGGCCATCTTTAATCTGTTGCCACCTCCTAACTGGTCACCCTGCCTCAAATCTTTTTTCATACTCTGGCCATATGCTCCTGAAGTCTCAGTTTCATTCTATCTTCCCTCTTCTCAAAAACCTAAGATGGCTTTGTCTAGCCTATTTGGTTTAAATTCCTCTCCCTAACATTCATAACCCATTATATAAAAGGGTCCTACTATAATAATTTTACCTAATTCTGCATTACTTTCTTTGTTTGTTAGCCATTAGCTTCTTTGTCATACATAGTCCTCACCTTCCCCTACTCCGTTTTGTTTCATAGGGAAGCTGACCCTTACAGGATGTTTTTCCTAGACTCCTTGTCAACTTCAGACTGGGCCTAGCTAATAGGAGACATTGGTGGGAGGTTAAGGGGTGGCAGCTAGGAAAAAATCAAGTTATTTCTCCTTCTCTCTGCTTCATGCAGATCTCTGGAAATAATTGCATTTTTATTTTTCTGTTTCTCCAGATCCACCTGGTTAAGCCTTCTCTAGTTCCATCATCCTCTAAGTTTCTGAGCTCCAGAAACTTTATATTCTCCCTTGCCATTCCAACCAAAGCATTGCTGGCAGCTTCCTGAAGTTGCTCATCTCTAAATTGCTACGATGTCTCCTGTACCTCATCTCAGCCTTTAATCACCTTTAAAGTCAATTCCCTGAATTAAATTCCTTCTGTTTAAAATAAACTCAAGTAGTTTCTGTTCTGATTAGATCCCGACTGACACTGTTCTCAATTTTGTGCCTGGCCCTTCCGCCCCATGTGCCTGTTATGATATCTCTGGCCTGGACACCGGGCCTCATTCTTCAAAGCCCAGCTCAAACTTCCTCTTCTTCAAAATGTCTTTCAACATCACTCCAGTTTTTACTCACCTGACTCCATTATTCCTTGGTGACTTTCAATGTGTTTATCTTCCCAGTTTGTAGGTATGTTGAGGAAGCTGGTACTAGAATCCTATTCCCCATCCTGTTACAGTGCCAGTGCACACAAAGCACTCAATAAATATTGCTTATTTGCTTCAGTATAATATCTTCTAGGTCTGACTAATTTCTATGAGACATCAGGGTTAAAATCATCTGTACTCCTGAATGGCATCCGAAGTGAATTTAAGAATCCTTTTTGGGTTTAGCACTACTCTTAAGTTTTACCCATACTGGATGAACCTGTTATAATAGACAAAGAGAGAGTATGTTTTGTGGTGGCAGGGGTGGGTGTTAGGCACAGAGTATAATTATATGTCCTATATACGGTAGATATCAAATAAATATTAAATGAAAAGGAAAAACCTACAGCATAACTGATGTATTTGTGTGGAAAAGCCAATGAAAAAAAATTTAAATATGATACAGTCTTTTCGATACTTTTATAAAGTATCACTAATTCTGAAAATAAAGAACAAATATAATTTAATCTACATATATTTAAATAAAATTATAATAAAGGAAAATGCCACAGAAAATAAATATAAATCAATAAACTTAAAATTCAGTCTTTTGCCTGTAATCCCAGCACTTTGGGAGGCTGAGGCGGGTGGATCACGAGGTCAAGAGAGCGAGACCATCCTGGTCAACATGGTGAAACCCCGTCTCTACTGAAAATACAAAAAATTAGCTGGGCATGGTGGTGCATGCCTGTAATCCCAGCTACTCAGGAGGCTGAAGCAGGAGAATTGCCTGAACCCAGGAGGCGGAGGTTGCGGTGAGCCGAGATCGCGCCATTGCACTCCAGCCTGGGTAACATGAGTGAAACTCCGTCTCAAAAAAAAAAAAAAAAATTCAGTCTTTTATGTCTCACATTTCTTATGCTCTAGATCCACATTTTATTCTTTTTCCCCTGGTACCTTAACAAGTGCTAGAAATATCAGAGAATTCAATAAACATTGTAATTGTTTGAAAATATCTACTTGTCATGCTATTATTCTGTACACCATAAAACCAATTTAAACAGATGATAATGTTCCTGCCATCTAGTTGCAAAATTGTCTTAAGGGATTATTTTAGGCAAATAGTTCAATTTGGGGGTTTTATTTTGCAAAATAAAGTACTAACTAATAAGAAAGTTTACTACAGTATTTACTGTTTTCAAGCCAAAAAGACATGGTCCAGTTTGAGTTCTTAAGATCTGCTGTAACAACTAACTCAGCTTCTGGTATTTCAAGATGACATCAGAAGAAGCTTTGCCTTGTTTTGAAAGAAAAAAAAAAGCATAATGGATGGCTAATTTTGAAAATAAATTTCTTCTCTGCTGCTCTTCTCAACCACAGAGACAGTCATTTGAACGCTTTACAAAAAAGGCCTCAAGCCTCCTCAGATTTCACCTTTTCATTGCACTGCTGATCATTTAGAGGGCAGACTTGTTCCAGACAGCTTTAATTAAACTGTACGGAGGATGCAGATAGATGTCAATGGAAATGATCCATAACATGAGACTAAGCATGTATTTAACAGTGTTCCATCCAGTTCAATCACCTTCTAGCATTTCAGTGGATTTACATTCATGTAGCAAAGACTGAATGTGTATATGTATTTTTAAAAAATCTATCTCATTAGTGGCCATATGCTTCAGCTTCAGTGGATACAAGAACTGTCTGCAATCTGCCAGGGATTTAGCAGCATCAATAATTTGTGAATAGTCATGTTGGTACTGGTCGAAGGGTTAAGTGCTTTGCGCTCCAGGGGCATCTCTTTTGGGATTTGAACTCTTAGTTGACTGTTAGGAACCTTATCCCTTGTGAGGTTTCCTACTACATGCTGCTTGTCAGATGCATCCAGCTGTAGCTAGGAAGCATTATTAGCTCTGGGATTTAAAAATCCATGTTAAATACTGATAGAATGGTGCCTTTGACTTAAAAAGCAGGGAGAGTATATTGTGGCAAACTCAAGGCGGTTTTCATGTTCCATGTTAAGCATATGTTCTTTCCTTTTCCCTAATCTTTCCTACACTGCTTGTGAAAAGATTCCACAGCATCTTTTTGACAAAGAGTTTATATTTAACATTTGTTCCTAGAACTTCCTGATATATTAGATTGCATCAGCCAGAGTTCAAAGATAAATGTCTCCTTAAAATAAGAGAAGTTGCTGGGCATGGTGGCTCACGCCTGTAATCCTCGTACTTTGGGAGGCCAGGCTGGTCTCAAACTCCTGATCTCAAGTGATTTGAGGCAGATCACTTGAGGTTAGGAGTTTGAGACCAGCCTGGCCAACATAGTGAAACCCTGTCTGTACTGAAAATACAAAAATATATTAGGCAGGCGTGGTGGTGGGCACCTGTAATCCCAGCTACTCAGGTTGCTGAGGCAGGAGAAGCACTTGAACTTGGGAGGCAGAGGTTGCAGTGAGCTGAGATCATGCCATTGCACTCCAGCCTGGGCAACACAGCGAGACTCCATCTCAAAAAATAAATAAATAAATAAGAGAAGTTTTGATATGAAAAGCATTGCTTCTCATTCCCCTACCCAGAGAGTGAAGAACAGGTAACATGAAATGATTTTTGAAGTTTAACTAATGGTACTAGTCTTGAATTAAGATTTCTCCAATGTGGTTGTCTTAATACCAACAGCAATGAGGATCATATAAAAGCTTTTGCAGTATGTGCTAGCCTGTAGCTTCATGTATGCATAAGCGTTGTCTGTCTTGTTCACTCTTATAGCCCTTGCATTTGGCACCGTGCTTGGCAGATAGTACTTAATGACTATCAGATGGATGGATGGGTGGATGGATGGATGGATGGCAGAAAGAGGCAGAGCGGGGAAAGAGAAAGAATGAATGGAAGAAAGAAGGAAACACTTGGAAAAACAGTTCAGTTGATGTAATCTGCATGCAAGTATTTGCTCTCAGTAATATTTTCTAGAAACTGTTCTAGGAGGATCTGGGGGTGGATGTTTAGCATAAAACATGTTTCAACAGTTTTAATGGATCTGGATTTCTGAGCTAACTTACATTATTATAACCTGTTAGTAGTAGTAGCACTTAGTTTCCTTGTTGAGTAAAGGATAGGAACAATTATGTTGTGATGACAGATTTGCATCAGGGTTTTTTTTTCGGCCACATATCTAGACATGATTTAGTTTTAATGTACCTGAATACTACCATAGTAAAGTGTATTGTGATTTCATCAAGGAGGGCAATAATTATTAAGTAGAGAAGTCTTTAGTCTTTCTCTCTTTGAATATCTAACTGATCTTAAAGCTAAAGATGGTTTGTCTATTTGCAGTTATTTTCTACATGTTTTTGTTTCCAGTAATTCTGGCCTCTTACCCTAGAGTAATTTAACCCATCTCTTAATTGTCCCTAGCTGATGTCTGGAAAGTCTTTTTAAACTTCTTAACTGCACAATGAGCCCTCAGTGGACACCTTGATTGTGTCTGTTTGGGAAAATGCCAAAGCACTAATGAGTATTTTGTTTAATGGAAACTGAAAGCGCATGGCTTCTTCCCTGACTGATCAATGCCCACTTCTGTTGTTTGAATGTATCTATACATTCTAAATTCAAAAAGAAGGGTCACAAGAAAGCAGAGCACTTGCCTGCCCAAGGAAGGACTTGAAGATTCTGAAGTTTTGTTTATTATACAGACAGTATTGGAGTTAGCACTCTAGGACCCCCTCCTCTGTGCTCAGATATGCAATTTTTATGAAACCCAAAGTATATAATCTTAAACATTTTCGTATTAATTTAACAAAATAATAAGGGAATGAATTATGTTGTTGAATTCTAAGCCAGGCAATATCTTCTTCTAAGAACTTACCTATTTTTTATTTCATCATTTTTTAATAAAATATTTGGTATATATTATATTTACCTTATTGTTTGCTTTTTCTGAAGTTCAAATCACAATGTGTCCAACACAAATTTTTAAATAAATAATTAAAGCATTATTTCTTAGTTAAATAAAAAGTAATATTTGCTGAAAAATGAAATCTTAAGCAATTGAGTAGGCAAACATAATCAAGTATGTTTGAGTGAAGAGTAACGATTTCCATGTAGTGCTTACTTTCTACACAGGGACTAAGTGGAAAGTGTAGACAATATTTCATTGAACCATATCTAGCTGAATTGATACAGAGCTCCTTTTGGTAATACTTATAATTTATAGCCTTCTTGTATGTGCCAAATAATTTTCAAAAGAAAAGATTTCCAGCCATTTAAAATTTTAAATGAGATTTACCTTTCATCCAGACTTTCCTGGGTTTAGTGATTTCATTAAAGATCTACGGAGACAGTAAGAAAAGATAGGTTTTGAATCTGAAAAATGGAAATAATCTAATTCCTCAAATTCAAATTTAATGACTCCCTTTCTCTTTATTCCAAGCCACCATCTTGCTTAATCATACTATCACTTTGCTTTGGAGACTAGAAATAGGCAAGCCTCCCCAAATTAAAGTTTATAATGGAAAGCTCACCTGACCCATAATAATTGTTACTTTACTGAAACACTGTAATACCTAAACTAAGTTTTTATTACACCAAACATGAAGTCCTTTGACCCTTAAGGTTCAATATTGATCAGCCCCACTTTTGTCAATATCACCTCTAATGTCAACATTTCAATGTGAAATAAATTCAGTAATGGATAGTCTTCTTAATTCACACACATTAAAAATGTTTAATTCCTATTCATTACAAATTTCACCCAGTTCAAGAATTGTTTCTTCCATATTCTTTGTTAATAATAGGAGACTGAGCAACATTATGAATATGTGATTAAATGTCATTACAATAAGAAATTACCTGTAAATTAACCTATACTGAGGACAAGATTCATGAAAAATCATCTCTAATAAACTTACTCCAAAGGAAACTTGAAGCGAATATATTACAAATTTAACAAATGTGGCTGAGATATTTTTTTAATCCTGAGATCATGGAGGCAAATGCTTTTAAAAAAATATTCAAGTGCTTGCTTTGCCCTTGGATAATGCAATAGAAGGTTCTCTTTTTTTAAGCTAGTGGTATTTTTCAGATTGTCAAATGTGTATCAAATAGTTATTCTCTTGGCAAATTCCATGAATTTCAGTTCCGTTTCTTGACAATTTAAAATTTGATTATCCAATTATAACTTAAGGTCATTAGTCTCATGTGGCAACTTCATGACAGTTTTAGTTACAAGAGAATTTCTCAGTTTAGAGAGGAAACTACCATATGAGAAATTTTTATTGAACTTAGAAGTTGATGGTATGAAAAGAATTTTGTTTTCTTCTTGTGCTTTTATTATTTATTAATAAAAATATATACTTTTCCCCAACCTCGTGTTTATAATGTACCATATCATATGCCTCACCTCTCTGATTAACATCATTGAATTAACAGCAAGTACCTTCTGATATTGCTGATTTTTATCATCATTAGATTTTATCTTAAATGTTTATTTTGAGTTCCATTTCTTTGTTTTATTTTTAATAAACATAACCTGAATATCATTTTCAGAGCTGGAGAAAAGCATTTTCTTTTTTTTTTTTTTTTTTAGACGGAGTTTCGCTCTTGTTACCCAGGCTGGAGTGCAATGGCACGATCTCGGCTCACCGCAACCTCCGCCTCCTGGGTTCAGGCAATTCTCCTGCCTCAGCCTCCTGAGTAGCTGGGATTACAGGCACGAGCCACCATGCCCAGCTAATTTTTTGTATTTTTAGTAGAGACGGGGTTTCACTATGTTGACCAGGATGGTCTCGATCTCTTGACCTCGTGATCCACCTGCCTCGGCCTCCCAAAGTGCTGGGATTACAGGCGTGAGCCACCGCGCCCGGCTGAGAAAAGCATTTTCATTTCAATCATGTTATAAGTAGAATTTCTGCTACAATGAAAAACCAGAAAAATTGAGGAAGTGGCAAATATTTTAACATTAGTTCCACTTGATGTGATAATAGGCAATTCCTCAGGCAAAACATATGACAGGACCAGACAAAATGGGTGCTGGGTGTCAGAACCCTGAAAGGTAGGAGAATCGTTATCCACATCTCACCCCCAAAGAAATCAACTTTGTTGTTTATTGTGTACCTGCTCTGTGCACGGTCAACAGTGAACACTCATCTTTTTTCTATTTTTGCATCTTAAGAGTTCCAGACATTGCTGGAAGCACAGGTGGACAAGATGGCACCTGCACTGCTTATGGTATCTGTGACCCATTTACCCAGAGAAGAAATTATCCATGTGGCATGCTGGTTTAACACTTTGATAAACAAACAAGAACTCCATCACCCTGCTTGAGGAGTGAGCTCTTCACGCTAACTGTTCTCAGCACCATTCTAAAATGTCTTTGTCTCCCTGGTGCAAAGCTGGGCTAAGTATTTTAATATTACATTTTGCACCTCTTTTTTTCAATAGTAAGACCCATAATAAACCTTTCTACCTAGATATAAACATCTATTTTGCATCAAAGATTAAAAAGTATTCTCTGACAACACAAACTTCCTGGACCTTTTAGCTCCATGCTTAGAGCTGCGTAAAAGTCAACTTCTTCTGAGCCACTTGTTGAAACCTGTAAATGAACTGATTGTTCTGCAATTGTGACTTATTAATTACATCAGCATTTTCATTTCTTGCCCACTGACAGAGGAGTTATAGTTGTAGATGGGAGTCATATCTGGCATTCTGTATAATTTCCTTGTCAACTCACTTCATTCCATGTGGAAAGAGATAGGCGTACACTAGAGCTTCCAAAATCTATTTTGAGAACCAACATCTAGCAGAAAATAATTTCTTTTCTATATAGCACATTGTTTTACCCACTATTATACTATGCATGCACTGTACCTGCATTACCTTATTTAATCTTCATGATAATTCTCTAAGGTACAAGGAGATTAAAATAACTTAATGGACGAGGTCATTACAAACTGGAGAACCAGGACTTGAACGTGGGTGATCTGACACCAAAGCTCTCATTCCTAACCACTTCATTTATACTGATACTCTTAAGAATTTCCTCTGTATAACTAAAATTATATAATAAATTTTTTAGATTTATTAGAAGAATAAATTCTAAAAATATAAAAACCAGCTCTTGGCCAATATGGAAGCGTTTTATTAGTGTACTGAAAATAAAGTTTGAAATCAGAAGCATGTACATTTACTTCTAATTTACAAGTTGGTACATGGGAGCATAAAATGTGGTAGTAAGAGTTGTTCTCCTTTTTGGACATTCGGCCCATTTTTTCACCAGATAATTGGTCAGATGCATATTCTGTAGTGTTACAGCTTACCCACCGTAGTCAAAGGTTTTGTAGAGCTATTTAAGTAGATGTGATGAGGTTTTAAGTAAAGGATGAATGTGAGTTTCATTTTTCCCTGTGATATGTAAACATGAATCAACAAAAGTTTCTCTTGAAACTTCTTCAAGAATTGGCATGTGTTTCCAATTAATCTCATAACTTGGATTTAACTGTTTGGCTGTGTTCTGTAATTGATGGATGTTATTTTAATTCAGATACAGAGAGGGAGGGAATGCCCAGACTAGACAATAGGGTATACGGCAACTTTTAGACACATTTTATTCTCCCAATTAATCTATATTTTGGCCCCATCACACTTTGGCTGACAAGACCATTATAGTCACTTCTTAACAAATCACAAAAATGACTTTTTCTAAAAGATCCATCAAACTGGTGACAAACTTTGCACACCGTAGGACATTCAGGTTACTGATTAGCTTTCATGAGTGGACTCAATAGAAAATCAGAAAAGATGCACTTTAAGGAGCATTTGGCTGATGGAGTCCAGTAGACTAGGAGAGTCAGCACTTGAAGTCTGGGTAAAGGTATGAAGATGAAAGTGGAAAAAAAACCAGATAAAATCAGAAAGCAAAGAACTATTGAGAACATAAAATGCATGTATACTTTTCTTTTTCATTGTCTATATGGTAACTTCTGGCCCTTCACAAATTGATGACAATCATTTCTCAACCATATCCCCTAGCACTCTCCCCTCTGTTTCATGTCCTGCCAGCACAGTGTGTGCCCTTCCCAGCAACATGGCACACTCATGTAACAGTGCCGCTGAACTTGCTTTCTCCTCCGCCCTCACTTCGTTGACTTGGCAAAGTCTTCATTTTTGAACCTTGAATGTTACTTTTTATGAAAACTTTGCAAAGTCCCTCTTCCCCACCTCCATTCATCACACTCAACAAGTAGTAATATCCTTTCCCCCACTCCCTGAGCTTCTTTCAGCATCTTCCTTACCGTGTTGACATTTGCTAGGGGTCAAAATGCATACTTTACTCAGCTTAGTTACAACCAAACACCCAGCATTCAATCCATTTTTGCTCAACTACGTTGCTTTTGAATGTCCAGATCACTTTTCACTCTCCAGCTCCTTCATGATATGTCTTCCTCCCTCACTCTTATTTTTAGAATAATAACATTATTACACTGCAGCATAATCACATGATAATGATAACTAACATTTGTATAATACTTCATAAATTACCAATACTTTCAAATCTGTATTCATTTGCTAGAACTGCCAAAACAAAATACTACAGATGGGGTGCCTTAAACGACAGAAATTTATTTTCATACAGTTCTGGAGGGTGGAAGTCCAAGACGAAGGTGCTGGCAGGTTTGGTTTCTTCTGAGGCCTTTCTCCTTGGCTTGTAGATGGTTTCCTCTCATTGTGTTGTCACATGGTCACTCCTCAGTGTGCGAACTGTGTCCCGATCTCCTCTTCTTATAAAGATATCAGTCATATTGTATTCAGGTCCACTCATATGACCTTATTTTATCTTAATTACCTCTTTAAAGGCCCTATCTCCAAGTACAGCCACATTTTGAGGTAATGAGAGTTAGGACTTCAACATGTGAATTTGGGACAGGGGGTTATGGGGAAGAGACACAATTCAGCCCATAATTATCCATTATCTCCTTTATCTTCACAAGCAATAGCTGCATCACTCTGCCCGTGCCTATTTTCATGGCGAATTTCTTCAAAAGACGGCTCTTTTGCACGTAACTTTACTTCTTCAGGCCTTTGTGATCTAGACCTCAAGTCTATTTATTTTGGAGAGGGGCATTCTTCCTAATGAGTGAATACAACAAGCATCAAAATTCTAGAGTTTCCTACAGAGTTTAAATTGTCAGGAACTGAGCCTTATTGTCAGTAGGAGGAGGAGAAAGTGCGCCTTCCCTAGCACTGAGAAAACAGGAAAACTAAATTCGTAAACAAAACTTTGTTTTTGCAGTCATTAAAAGCCTAAGTAAGGGATTTAAAGGTAAATATATTGGGCACTTCAACTGGACAAATGCCAGCCTAGTTAAGAATGGAAATCGGTACCTGCTGCCTGTGTGTCTGGCTATTTTCTGACCCCAGGGCCCACAAAGTACCCATTGATGTCAATGGCTCCTTTCATATGAAGAAGACAGTGAGTTGTTAACTTTCAAAAGGATCTTAATTCCAGGCCAAAGTGGGGAGCACTGTATATACTACAGTATGGCTGGGACCTGTTTTAGAATCCCGCCAAGTTCCTATGTTAGCATTTTAGTCAGGGGTGGGCAGGAGATTCTCAGGCAGTATGAATACACTGTGCACTGCAATATTCAACCCATTTCTGTTCCTTTCTCATAAATCACTCTGATACTATACCCAGAAAACGCCATCACGTGCAATCCAATGCATTTCAGGACTGCATTCCGCTGCAAGCGGAAGACACAGTAGATGCGACATTGACTGTGACCTGGATATGAAGCTAGTGCAACCTCACGGCTGCCTTGCTTCATATGGGGGGTAGCTATGTCTTTTTTTTTTGGTTTTTTTTTTTTTTTTGAG
>NW_022437062.1:5596325-5626949 GCF_009761245.1 Sapajus apella
TTGTTACCCAGGCTGGAGTGCAATGGTGCGATCTCGGCTCACCGCAACCTCCGCCTCCTGGGTTCAGGCAATTCTCCTGCCTCAGCCTCCTGAGTAGCTGGGATTACAGGCACACGCCACCATGCCCAGCTGAATTTTTGTATTTTTAGTAGAGACGGGGTTTCACCATGTTGACCGGATGGTCTCGATCTCTTGACCTCGTGATCCACCCGCCTCGGCCTCCCAAAGTGCTGGGATTACGGCGTGAGCCACCGCCCCCGGCCTGGGTAGCTATGTCTTATCCTCTTTACTCATGTGTTGAAAAGTGGGGAAATAATGCAATGGCGTGATCATAAGGTCATTTCTCTCCATTCGAGAATTATTTCCCTTTTATGAAGTGGGAAAATTTAAAATCCTCCTGATAGGTAGAGTGATTTATCAAATGCTTTTGGAAGGTAGAAGCTGATGATTCTGTGCTTCTCTTTTTTCTCTAGGACTCTCCCTCTTCTCTTCACTTCCTTCAATTTTAATAGAAACAGTTTATATTAATATGATGATGCCAGTTATATGTATAAATAAATGCACACAGCTATTAAATGTTCTGAAAGTAGCATCACCATCTTTTTACACAACTTGTGCTAGTGAGTGTTCTTCATCATAATTTCCAAGTTCTGCTGCCAAAGAGCATTTCCCAGAGATCTTTGTAGTAGTGTATGCATCCAGCACACGATTGCAAAAAACTCACAATTGAGAAAAAGATTAAGATTTTAAATTTGAAGAATGTTTGCCACTAAGTGACAGACCCTCACATCAATATTTAACTAACAAGGTTTTCTCTTAGAGTACACAAATATATATATTTGATTTTTGGTTATAAACCTTATTATACACACACACACACATACACACACACACACATATATATACATACATACATATGAATCAATTTTATTGATTTTTAACTTTTATTAACCATACCCTCTTGCCAGAAGAATTTAGAGATCATCAGTATCAAAATTAGCCTATGTTGATGACTATTCCAGCATCCAAAACACAAAAGAATGTGAGAAGACTCTATCAGTGCACAAAGAAAAGTTGTAGGAAGTTATGAGAAAATGAGGGTTTTGTTTGTTTGTTTGTTTGTTTTTGAGACAGAGTCTCGCTCTGTCACCCAGGCTGGGGTGCAGTGATGCGATCTGGGGTCACTGCAACCTCCGCCTCCCAGGTTCAAGTAATTCTCTGCCTCACCTTCCCAAGTAGCTGGAATTATAGGCACCTGCCACCACACCCAGCTGATTTTTGTATTTTTAGTAGAGATGGGGTTTCACCATTTTGGCTACCCTCCTGGGCCTCCCAAAGTGCTGGGATTACAGGAGTGAGCCACTGTGCCCGGACCAGAAAGTAAGCATTTTTTAAATGAGTCTTGATTTCCCTCTTGTATACCAATGTGAAAATACAAGTTAACACATTTTTTCTGGATCTGTGTTGTGTTTGTGCATATCTGCCTAGTAGTTCTTGTATTCTTTCTCCTCTCTCTCCTAAGAGTGCTTCCTGCTTTTTTTCTAATTGTTAGGCAGTAAGAGAGATGGGCAGATCAATCTAAGTGAGTAAAGCTTGCAGAGAGCAGAAACAGATTTACTAACTTTGATGATGACTTCTAGTGACTCCTTACCATACACATGGCTGGGTCGCCATAAAGCCACCTGAGCTGATCACCTTAAATAGGTTAAAAGATGACATTGAGAGATTTTAAGCAGAAGTGATTTTATTTTTTTCCTCTGACGAGTTACATGGTTAGTTCGTTCATGTGCTGATTTGTTAAACCACATAGGGCTGGCTCACAGTCTGAAATCTTGATAGTGTTAGAAATGGACTGTCTCCTGGGAATGTGTACGAAAGGAGGTGTGAGCTCCTCTCCTTCAAGGACACTCTCTTCAATCCATTATCTCCTACCTGTGTGCAATAGCCTAGCCTATCAAAATACAGAGATTGAATAAAACTTTTATTTCAGATAATGAATGCATTGATTTAATAAAGGATTTGTACAACATGGTATTATAGTTCCCTAAATGAACACTGAAATCCTAAAATGGGGAAACTTACCATTGGTCCAAGTTAAATCTTAGGCGCTTCTTTTACTGGAAACTCTAATAACAACCCATTTGATACTTAAAACAAAAAAATGTGTTATATAAGTACTTAACATTTTCTAGCTATTTTAAAGCCACCTGTTTTTCCTATTATAAGTACATCTGGCATCAGGCAAACAGATTACAGCCATGGACATCTGACTAATTTATAATGTATTTAAAATGTTTTTATATTTTCATATTTTTGGCAGACTAATTCAGGTTGATCAATTAGCCTGGCTTTCAAAGATTAATCTTGAAATCTTGCACTCTTGCAACCTTTTTACCTTTTTATCTTCCAAACTCTAGAATATTTTTGGCAAGTCCTAAAACTTCATTAAAAAATGGAGCCAGGGAGTTAGAAACGAATCCATCTAGTGCCCCTTCCAGAGCTAACTTCTAAAAGGAATTAGGAACCTGTTGTACCCAATGCTGATTTTGAAAGATCATTATACTTTCAATCATTCTTCCTGCCTTCCTTCCTTCAGTTTACTAGGCATATTGGCGCTTGTGTTTGCATCCTATTTTGAGAATTGCATTTTGTCCAAATGTAGTGGGAGTTTAATAACTCAAGCCAGGCAGAAGAATCAGTTGCCTGCCTTTACAAGAGAAGTTTGAAGTTTTGAGCCACAAGGAATGGAAGCAAGACTGTGGTAGCTCTGTTTCTGCATCTTAAGTTAGAGAGGTCAAGTCTACTTATCTCCTCAGAGCATGTTTTAAATTACTGATTTAGGGGGTATAAAGGCAGTTTTGCTACATGAGTATATTGCATAGTGGTGAGGTCTGGGCTTTTAGTGTAGCCATCATCCGAACAGTATACCTCACACTTACTTACTAAGTAATTCCTCATCCCTCACTCTCCTCCCACCCTCGCACCATTCAGAGCATCTTTCTGATCTGGCATCAAAAGGTGGACTATCCCTCCACTATTTGTGGAGAATATTTTTTTAAAAAACAGAATCTCTCTCTGTCGCCCAGGCTGGAGTACGGTGGCGAGATCTTGGCTCACTGCAACCTCCACCTCTTGGGTTCTAGCGATTCTCCTGCCTCAGCCTCCAGAGTAGCTGGGACTACAGGCGCACACCACCATACATGGCCAATTTTTTGTATTTTTAGTATAAATGGGGTTTCACTGTATTAGCCAGGATGGTCTCAATCTCCTGACCTTGTGATTCACCCGCCTCAGCCTCCCAAAGTGCTGGGATTACAGGCATGAGCCACTGTGCCCAGCCTATTTATGGAGAATCTTAACTGCTGCATTGAACATGTCATACTCTTCCTTTAAAAATCCACCAAAGGCCCCAAAGTAATGGACGTGTTTTTAATAAATCTAATGTATAAATCATGCATTAGATATACTTCAAAACAGAGCAGCTATCAGAACACCTTGAAAGATTCATTAGAACATTTTTTTTTACGGGCATGCAACTAAGTTAAATAAATGAATGTCAACTCAAAACTGAGATGAGAAATGGCAGGGTGCTTTACAGATTGAGAGTCAAGAGCATGGAAATTCTAATCTTGTCTCTGTTGCTGACTGGTTTAATGACTTTAGTAATGTTTATGACATATTTCTAACTACTTTTCCTTCTGACCAAAACCCAGAACAATGTTTATAGAGCATTTTGAGCTTCTAAGAAAATGGCCCTAGTTCGGTCGACAGCAGTAAAACCTTGCATTTATAAATGTGGAGTTAGCTTGCCTGGATTCAAAGTCTAGTCCCACCACAGCTTGCTACTTAACCTCAGGTTAATCCCCTACTGAAGAGGATTAGGTGGTCTTTTGCTATTATATATGATACTACAATGGACATCTTTTTACATGTACATATATTTGTGCATTTAAATAATTTATATATATATATATATATATTCCAAAAAGTAGACTTCTTTAATCTAAGAGTAGGTAAATTTTATTTTATTTCTTTATCTATTTATTTATTTATTTTTGAGATAGAGTCTCACTCTGTTTCCCAGGCTGGAGTGCAGTGGTGCAATCTCGGCTCACTACAACCTCCACCTCCTGGGTTCACGCAATTCCTGAGACAGGCAATTCTCCCTGCCTCAGCCTTCTGAGTAGCGGGGATTACAGGAACCTGTCACCATGCTTAGCTAATTTTTGAATTTTTTAGTAGAAATGGGTTTTTGCCATGTTGGCCAGGATGGTCTTAAACTCCTGACCTCAGGTCATCTGCCCGCCTCAGCCTCTCAAAGTGCTGGGATTACAGGCATGCGCTACTGCACCTGGCCAGATTAGGTAAATTAAATTTTCATGTATATTGCTAAATAGCCTTCCAAAGTCATTATACCAAATTTGTACTCCCACCAACAGTGTATATAGGTTCCTAGTTCCCTACACCTTTCCCCACACTGTTAACTGGCAATTTTAATTTTTAAAAATCTTCAGTCTCAGAGTGGAAAGATGGAATCTCATTTTTTATTTTCTCACCTTTAATTTTAAGTAAAGATGGGCATCTTTTCGTATTTTAGTAGCTATTTATTAAGTTATAAATATCCCATTCCCAATTTTCTGCTAGGTATTTTGTCTTTTGCTAATTGGTTTGCAAAGCTCTCAGTTGATTAAAATCTTTGTGAAATAGAAAATTTGGAAAGCAATTTTGATTAACTTCAGTCATGAAGGATATTTATAAATTTGAAAACTCTATTGCACTTTTGGCATTACTACCTCAGAAAGGGCAAAACCTCCCCAGACATGAACAGTGAAAATCCTTAACTATGTATTACCAGAGTTATTGCCATAATAACCATTGAAAGAACTGATATTATATGTAAAGAAAAATGCAAAGAGAGGTCAGGCACAGTGCCTCATGCCTGTAATCCGAACACTTTGGGAAGCTGAGGCAGGTGGAGTGCTTCAGCCCAGGAGTTCGAGACCAGCCTGGGCAACATGTTGAAGACCCATCTCTGCAAAAAATACAGAAAAATTATCTGGGTATGGTGCAACACACCTGTAGTCCCAGCTGCTCAGGAGGCTGAGTTGGGAGGATCACCTGAGCCCAGGGAGATTGAGGCTACAGTGAGCCATTATTGCACCACTGCATTCCAGCCTGAGCAACAGAGTGAGACTCCATCTGAAAAGAAAAGAAAGAAAGAAAAATACCAGTAAATCTAAGGTGTGATCCCTGCCTTTAAAGAGTTAATAGTAAAAGACATAGAACACATTCACATAAAATGCTGAGACAATACAAGGAACTAGTGATGTAGGCCATAAGCACTACAGCCTATCTCCAGTTGGGGGGATTAAAGAATGTTTCTTAAAAGAAAACACGTTTGAATAGGCAGAAAGATTCAGAAAAACAAAGGTATGAATCAAGTGAGCGAGACAGTAAATAGACAAAGGTAAATGGATTAGAGGCTTGCATGGTGGACAGGGGAAAAGTTCACATACGAAAAGGTAGATTGGGGTCAAATTGTTGAAGGCCTTGGCTGTCTGATTTAGCTTGCATTTTATGGTGAAGGAGCAACAATATTTTCAAGAGTATTGACCTAATAAAATGAGCTTTTAGGATGATAATTTTGACATGTGACTAATAAAGGATGAATAAAAAAATTGTGGTGTTAGAATTGTTCCAAGTTCTCCCTAAAATAAATAAATAAATAAATAAAAATAAAAATATTGTGTTGGGAAAGGGAAGGACTAATATCTTCATACTTTCTATAGGAGAAAATCAACTAGTTTAAAGGAAAAGTGAAGTGGCATGTATTTTCTTCAATTTATAATACATGAAGCTTCCATAGAACTAATGCTGTATAATGATACCTAAGAAAATAAGACTGATCCAAACCCAGAATTTTTTGTGTATATAATGAACATTTCAATACCATGCCTTTTTATAAACCTGTGATTCAACTTTCATATTCCTCCACTCCCTCATTCTGCAGATGGTAAGCCTTTCCTTGTTGGATCTGGAATTCATACCAATTTTCTTACAGACCTGGAAATTCCAAACATTCTATTATCATTACACCTCATCTGTCATCCTAGGGAATGCCTTAATTCTTGTAATTTGGAGAAATGAGGTGATGGTAGAAAGAGCTCAGAATAACGGAAAGAAGGTGTTGGCTTCATAGAACTAGCAGTTCCTTTCTTACTTCATTTCCTTTACATGTTAGTAAAGATTAGTTATTAATGGAAGCCCCCTGTACTGCAACGTGCAACATTCACTCAACAAGTATTTATTGAGCATATAAAATGTGCCATGTACTGAGCTAAGGACAGTGTTTTAAAAATAGAGCTAGTCCTTGCTCTTATGAAGCCTACAACCTGATGGGACAAATATAAACAAGTCCACATCCTACTGCTGCTTCTCACATGTGGCAAGGAGCTGGGCTCTTCCTTGAAAGTTACCTACATGAACAATATAACTTTGTTTGCCCTATCTTCAGTTTACTTCATGTACTCCTATGCTTACATTCCTTTGCATACTGGGGTATATAATCCAATTCTGATGGACATAAAAGGATAAAAGGAATTCAAATAATAAATACTGGCAAGATTGCTGTAAAATGCCAGATGTGCAAGTGTCTATGCAGATCACCAAATGGTAAAACACGGAGTCAATCTGTAGCACTGAAGAGATGTCGTGGCTCGTTGGCAAAGGTCCACTTTCTAAAGTGAATAATAAACACGAGATTGATGGCCCAGAGGGTAGGTGCACCGGTAACTTAGAAAAGGAAGTGTTACTTCCAGAAGGGGTGAACTTTGGACTGTATCTCAAAGGATAGGTTGCATATGAGGAGATAGAGTGTGTCATATGGGAGCCTTTGTTAGTGACAGCCAAGGAGAGAAGCCCAACACAAACTGACTTGTGCAGAAAGAGTGGTCCTAGGGCTTCAGGCACTGGCCAGAGCCACAGGCTCCTACAATTTCAGTTGACTTCTCTTCCTCCCTTCATCACCTGGCTCTGCTTTCCTCTACACTGATTTCAGTCTCAGCCTGACTGACTGCATACAGTGGCCTCTCGCATCTTCTGGCTTACATCCTACCCCCTTAGCTACCCCAACACAAAAGATAAGCTCTCCTTCTCAACAGTTTTAACACACTCCTGTTATTTCCCCTGATTGGACCAATTTATATCATTTTCGTATTCCTGAGGCAATCACTGTAGCTGGGAGGATAAAATTCATAGATTGGCCAGGTCTGGGCTATGTGTCCACCCATAGAACAGAGGCAGGTGGCCGGGCATGGTAGCTCACACCTGTAATTCCAGCACTTTGGGAGGCTGAGGCAGGTGGATCCCAAGGTCAGGAGTTCAAGACCAATCTGCCCAAGACGGTGAAACCCTGACTCTATTAAAAATACAAAAATTAGCCTGGCATGGTGGCATGCACCTGTATTCCCAGCTGCTCGGGAGGCTGAGGAAGAGAATTTCTTGAACCCAGGAGGCAAAGGTTGCAGTGAGCCAAGATCATGCTATTGCATTCCAGCCTGGGTGACAGAGTGAGACTCCGTCTAAAAAAAAAAAAAAAAAAAAAAACAGAAGCAGGTGAGGTCAGCTTCATCTAAGGCATATCAGAACATAGAACAAGATCAGATAGGCCGGGTGCGGTGGCTCACGCCTGTAATCCCAGCACTTTGGGAGGCCGAGGCAGGTGGATCACGAGGTCAAGAGATCGAGACCATCCTGGTCAACATGGTGAAACCCCGTCTCTACTAAAACTACAAAAAATTAGCTGGGCATGGTGGTGCGTGCCTGTAATCCCAGCTACTCAGGAGGCTGAAGCAGGAGAATTGCCTGAACCCAGGAGGCGGAGGTTGCGGTGAGCCGAGATCGCGCCATTGCACTCCAGCCTGGGTAACAAGAGCAAAACTCTGTCTCAAAAAAAAAAAAAAAAAAAAAAGAACAAGATCAGCTCCCCAGAGAAAAAACACTGTAATGAGGTCACCAGAAAAATAACAACTACAACAATCATTGCAAGCACTCTAAAATAAAGAACTCACTACTTACCAGGTGCTATTCTAAATAACTTTCACATATTACTTATTTACCCCTAACACCCCTGTGGGGTAGGTAATCATATTATCCCCATTTTCAGATGGGAAAACTGAGACATTGGCCAGTAAATGGCAGACCAAGGAATTAATCCAGGCCATCTCACTGCCAAGTCCATGGTCTTATCCACTGTGTTTACACTAAAGTTGACTTCTCAGGCCAGGTGTGGTGGCTGATGCCTATACTCCCAGCACTTTGAGAGGCCAAGGCGGGAGCATCACCAAAGGTGAGGAGTTCAAGAACAGCCTGACCAACATGGAGAAACTCTGTCTCTACTAAAAATACAAAATTAGCTAGGCATGGTGGCACATGCCTGTAATCCCAGCTACTTGGAAGGCTGAGGCAGGAGAATCACTTGAACCTGGGAGGCGGAGGTTGCAGTGAGCAAAGATCACACCATTCCACTCCAGCCTGGGCAACAAGAGCAAAACTCTGTCTCACAAAAAAAAAAAAAAAGGAAATTGACTTCTGTACACTCAGAGAAGAACTAGCTAACTAGTTCGAACTAACTAGGACTCAGACTCAGAAATCAGCAAAGTACATTTGGAGAACAACGAGAAGGCCAGCAATTCAGAAAGATGGTAATTTTAGTCTTTTCTCACAGCCACGAAAACCATATCCAGAAAGCTGGTAGAGAGCTAGTGTTTATCTTCACCAGGTGATGAAGTTTTAATCAGACCCAGGAAACCACCAACTGAACTTCCAGAAAGAACAAAATAGACACCACAGAAACCTGAATCATTCCCCAAAGGCTACCCCAGTCCAGTCCTCTTGGCAGCTTATGGTTTGCACTTTTATACAATTTACCAAGAACTGATTTCATAGCGATGCCTGATCCTCATTTTCTCTCCTGCTTTGAAATATCATTCATGGAACATATATAGATCTTAGTCAAAACTAACAATGCATTCAAAAACACACACACAATGGAATGATTGTGGGTTTGGCATTGAAAAACAGCAGACCCAGGCTTAAGCCTGTTTACTGTGCATTTCCTGATACAGAGAAAAGCAAGCACAGTTGAGAAAACACCACAAAGCATTATATAGCGACAGCTCGTGTGCTTCAGAAGAGGAACGGACACATTAGGAAAAGTTTTTTTCCCTTTGATGTAGAATATGCTATCTTTTTTTGTATTAAAATGGGAGTTAACTTTAAATTAATAAAATTCAGCCTGTAGGCTTCAAAAAACTAATGTTGTATTTGACAGTGTCATTTCTGTGATCCCTGAAAGCATTTTGGGAGTTAACTTGGGCCTTCATCATGATTTTCCTTCATGGCATGGAAAGCAGTCTTTTATCCCTGTTTTGTTGATTTCCCCTTACTTCCTCCCACATGTTCCCTTTGCCAGCGGTTATTGCTGCCTCTTCTGCTCTCCCACATGCTATGAGGGCAGGCAGTTTCTCCTGTGTCTTTGCCTGCAGGTGGTCCAAGCGCTGCTGCCCTCTTGCTCCATCCTTGTTTGAAAACCTCTTCCTGTATGGTCTTCGAAAAGAAGGTATGCCAAAGGCCCTGGACCTACCTACAAGAAGAGATCAGAAAGAGCCTTCTGTTCCTACAATGAACCATTTGCAGAATGTGCAATTTGCAGTCTGCATTTTTTTTTAAGAGATGGGTCTTGCTGTATTGCCCACGCTGGTCTTAAACTCCTGAGCTCAAGCAATCTGTCCACCTCAGCCTCCCAAAGGGCTGGGATTACAGGCATGAGCCACTGTGCCCAGCCTGCAGTTAGCATATTCTTAATTGAACTTGGAGATGTTCCCCGTCCTTTCAGGACACAGAGTGTATGAGCGTGGTAGATGGACAAAACTGTTTTGTTTACTTTTGTGCTTTTTATTTCCCCAAAAGAGCCCCGAATAGTCAAATATCAGGTGATCTGACATCCCCCCGCCTAACTGCCATCCAAGATCTGGAGGTCTTTTTTTCTTTTAAACAAAATTAATAGGCCAGGCATGGTGGCTCACACCTGTAATCCCAGCACTTTGGGAGGCCGAGGTGGGTGGATCACCTGACGTCAGGAGTTCAAGACCAGCCTGGCCAACATGGTGAAACCCCATCTCTACTAAAAATATAAAATGTTAGCCAAGTGTGGTGGCAGGTGCCTGTAATCCCAGCTACTTGGGAGGCTGAGGCAGGAGAACAGCTTGAACCCGGGAAGTGGAGGTTGCAGTGAGCCGAAGTCACATCATTGCACTCCAGCATGGGCAACAAGAGCAAAACTTCACATAAAAAAAAATTAGTTTTAGGTAAATGCATCTGTAAAAACTACAAATACAGTGTGCTTTGTAACACGAGAAGAAACATTGATAACAAGTACTTTTATCATAAGTGTCCATTTTGACCATTTTTAGTGTTTTAGAAATTGCTTTTGAAACTGATTATATGGGAAACATATTAAGACTACAATTGGTAATCCTTAAATATTGAAAAGTTGCCATGATTAAAAACTTTTTCAGAATTTCTTGGTTAGTAAGCTTTGGAAGCTTATAGCTTTTAGAGTTTATGTTTTTAGAACAAGAGGTATGTTTGTGTGTAAGTGAGGTGGGGATTCATGAAATAAATGCAAAATTGTGTGAACATATGCATGTTTGTATTCTGGAGAAAGCCTTGGTTGTGTTTAATCAATTCTTAAGAGGGTTCATGACAGAAATAATTCCCAATTTGCCTGTCTTGCTTTCCTTCCCACACCCCCCCACCCCGACTTATCAGCAGTAGCTAGCTGGCTCTCTTTTGCCAGCTGCCTATTTATCCCTTCCCAGATGAATTGTCCTCCTTGTTTTCTGATCGAGCAAAGCTGAGCAAGAAAAACTCAGGGGCTGGTGCCCTGATGTAGCATAGGTAGATGGCAAGACTGCCAGGAGCGCCGCAGTGAGTACCCTCTGGGTGAGTTGTTAGGAAGGCAGGAGGTTTCCCTCCTCCCTGATCAGAAAATGTGGGCAGCCCAAGATGCCACTCTGCAGTCAGACTTTTAGTACATTGAAGATAAGTTGAAAGAGCGTGTCAAGGGGAAAACGGAATTGGGTACTGGTTTTCCACTGTTACCTGTTTTTTTCCAGTTACATATTCTAGTTGATGGTTTAGGGGATTTTTAAATTAATTCTTAGTTTCTTTCTATATTCCTTATTGGTTTTGTATGGGGCAAACAGGAGGTACTGCTTCTGGCAGGATGGGATTTTCTGTCCTGTTGATTGATGGATTAATTTTTATTGAGCACAGTGTGCTACCAGCAGAACCAAAACTCCAAGATACAATTCCAGCTCTAGGAGTTTATGTTCTAATAAAAGTAAGAAACAACATATTCCAACAGCCCTGTTTCTTTTTCTTACCAGCATTCCCTTCTATTGAGACAACTATACAGATAATTTAGGCCCCAAAGCATGCTATTAAAAAAGGGGCTGACTGGACCAGACAGCCAGGTGGGGGCATCATACTGGCTGACGGGCTGCTCAATGCTGGAACTTTAAAAGGTTACATTCTTATGTCAAGTTAGATTAAACAAAGTTACACAATCTTGAACTGTGCAGTAGTTTAAACCCATACAGAAATCCCTTCACTAAAGTAAAACACAATACTATATAGCCCAATTTCATGAAGGGCTAATGATTTTATATAGTCATATTAAGAATGTTTCATTGTCTCTTCATGTCTGTGATATAAGGATGCATATGAACATTTTTTTCAATAAATTATCATCCCCTCAGAGAAGTCTCCTTTCCTTAACTATTCTCTCTTAATCAAGCACCAAAGTCCAGGAAACCCAGATAATAGATATTTTCCTATTTCCTCAGAGCAAATTTTCATGCTCAAATGAAAAAATTGATTTATCTCTGGATCGGTGACAATATTTCTGAGCCACCGTTTCCTCATCTATAAAATAAAGAATATTGGAGGGCCAAGCACAGTGGTGTACTCACACCTGTAATCCCAGCACTTTGGGAGGCCAAGGCAGGCGGATCACAAGGTCAAGAGATCGAGACCTGGCCAACATGGTGAAACCCCATCTCTACTAAAAATACAAAAATTAGCTGGACATGGTGGCACACACCTGTAGTCCAGCTACCTGGGAGGCTGAAGCAAGAGAATCACTTGAACCCAGGAGGAGGAGGTTGCAGTGAGCAGAGATTGCATCACACCACTCCACCCTGGCAACAGAGTGAGACTCTGTCTCAAATAATAGTAATAGTAATAATATTGGAGATGATCATTTTAAGCTTCCTTCAAGCTCTGAACCACCTCCAACACACACACACACTTTCTTGTGTGATTTCCGATCTCATTTGTAACCTTACTCAATTCTGCATTGAAGCTGCAAAGGAGCAGCGTCTATGTACTAGCCCCTAGCATATGAAAGTAGGGCAGTAAATGGCTGAATGTGGTGGCTCACGCCTGTAATCTCAGCACTTTGGGAGGTGAGGCAGGTGGATCACAAGGTCAGGAGTTTGAGACCAGCCTGATCAACATCGTGAAACCCCATCTCTAATTAACAAAAAGAAAGAAAGAAAATAGGGCAGTAAATATAATTTGGATGAATAAATTACTCCATGTTCCAAGCAACGTGTGTTTTTGATGTGTATTTTTGCTGTAGCATGGGTCGAATCCTTCTATGGAAGAAAGCAGGACCATATTATCCATTCCTACCTTTTTTGGCATTTATTCTTACACCATATTTGAAATTCTTTCATTTGCTCTGCCTGTGTGGCTATGTGGCTATGGCTAAAATTATGACTATGGATAGAATTCTGTCTCTTTCTCCTCCTTTTTCTCTTGTGAACCCATTCTTTTGCATACTGTTTCATAAAAGGCCCCATCACATAGAACACAAGACGTCCACTCAGGAGGCGGGAGCACAGGCTGCTAAGGAAGAAGGAAGCAAGGTCCTGGCTCCCACTGAGGCTGAGTCGGGCAGAGAGGCCTCTGCAGCCACCAGCCTACCAGCGGACAGTCAATCTAACAACACATGGAAGGAACAACACTCCTTGCTCTCTAGGCTAAAAATGTGAACCTGATCGCCCAAATAGTGGGCCTAATTCTGAAGAGCTGGGAAAAATGAACCAAACACTGCCCCAAAGGCTACCTAGAACTGGGTTGTTGGCCACCGAGAGCCCACAGCTCAGGGAAGAGTCAAAATACTTCCAACATGGTTAAATGTGATTATTTTATCTTTTCCTAAAAAATCAGAGATTTTTCTCTAACCATAAGGCTTATCCAGAACACTGAGATTTTGTGTGTGATAGGGAAACAGTAGGGAGTTAAGGGGTGGAATTATGAGAAGGTGAGGGGAGGAGTGGGAAATCAAGATGGAAAAGAGATTTACCTGTGGCACTGATTTTCTCCCTCTAAATCTCAGCCTTCAGCATGGTCCTTGTGGTGCATTTGATAGGCAATACTGCTCTCTAGTGGCCAAGAAGGATGAACGCAAGCTTCAATTAAGTCCCCTTAAAATTGAGGGCCATTTTTTGTTATTTTGGATTTCACATCTAGTTTTAAGAGTACCTTCTTTGAAATCTTAAGAAAAAAAACAAAATAGTCATTTTGTCCAAGCATATAACTTCTTATAAAAGAATGCATGTGACTCCTCTCCCCTTCCTCACTGATTTTTCCTTGATGTCCCCTTATATGTAGGCACACTGTTTTGGGCCTTCCTAATAAACCACCCGGCCATGGGCCTTGGAGTCACCTGGGGAAGCTTAGCAGTTTCCTTACTGCTCAGGCTCTGGCTGCTTGAGGACCCAATGGGAAAGGCACAAGATGAAAATTTGCCCTCACTGCTCCCTCAGTGGGAAGGCCCTTCCCTTAACCCCTCACAAGGCTGGTTCTTCCCCAGGTTGCTCAGCGCAGAGGCCACCTGGCTAGAACAGATCCCCTCCTCTGACACCCTCCCACCGTATCCGCATCCAGCACATTATTATTCTACCGGCTTCACGTAGCTCATCACTCCTCAAAATTATCTTGTTTGCTATTTACTCATTTAACCTCTCTCTCCCCCATCAATATATCAGCTTTGTAACAGCAGAGACCTTGTGTATTGTTTTCACTTATATGCTTCCAAATGCTGGAAATTTGGCAGGCTCTTGACTCTAAATAAATATTTTTGAATAAATGATAGAGAATATTTAACCCCTAAGCCTTCTCTTCCAATAGCAATCTTTTTTGTCTAACACCTTACCATCTCCAGCGTTAGAAAGGTGGGATATGACATCATGGGCAGCATTCCACTAGGGAACTAGAAAGTGTGAAATCTCTGCCCATGCATCATTAAAGGCAGCAGGCTAGCATTGTAAATTCCCACTGCTGGGTTTAATTTAATTTTTGAAAGTCTGATTATATATGTTTCTCTTTGTCTACTCAGCAAAAAATCCTGTTGTATGTAGGTACAATCTTCTAAAACAATAGGAATATACAGAAGAGAAATAGAAGGGCACAGGATGATTTTAAATAATTTCCACAGTGTTATGCATAATAAAATGCCAATTGGGGCTGGGCGTGGTGGCTCACACCTATAATCTCAGCACTTTGGGAGGCTAAGGTGGGAGGATCATGAGGTCAGGAGTTTGAGACCAGCCTGGCCAAGATGATGAAGCCTCGTCTATACTGAAAACACAAAAATTAGCTGGGCGTGGTGGCAGGAGCCTGTAATCCCAGCTGCTTGGGAAGCGGAGGCAGAGAATTGCTTGAACCTGAGAGGCAGAGGTTGCAGCGAGCGGAGATCACGTCACTGCACTCCAGGCTGGGTTGACTGAGCAAGGCTCCATCTCAAAAAAAAAGAAAAGAAAAGACAGTTGATAGTTTCATTTAACTTAAATGATTTAACAAACAACATAAACTTATGAGTACATGCCCTTGTACCAGAACAGTTTTCAAGAGTACTGTACATGTTTTGGGTAATATCATTATATGCTGTGTTATAATATCTGCCTTTTTATAAATCTATCCATTTCTCAGTGTTTTTGACTTAATTGCAGAACCATTTTAGAAGACCTGTTTTGATAGCCTACTTAGATCAGGGCTTCGTTTTCTTTTTTCTCCTTGATCATTCCTTTTTTTTGCATGTGAAATATAAAATGGCATTCCAGTGCATGAAACAAAACAATTTTGGACTGTTCTGGTTAAAGCCATGTTACGGACCCCAAGACCTGTCCAGTGGGCTTCCATTATCATTCTGCTCTCCCCTTCTATGCCCTCTGCTCTTATCATGGGAATCCCCAAGTTCCTCTGTCAACCTACAGGGCTTCTAAAAACAGACAGAAACCAACTGGCTTACTGTCCTATTCTACTGTCCTATTAAAATCCCAATATTTGAAATACTCTGCTATTCTATTATTCTAGTGACAGTGCAGAAATTAGCTTATTAAACAAGCTAATGGGTGACTTCTGTACATATGCTTAGTCAGCAGACATTTGTGGAGTGTGTTCTCACTATGTGTCAGGCTCTGTTAAGTACAAAGAATACCTGTGAAATGGACAAAGAATACCTGTGAAAAGAATACTTCTTTGCCTTCACAGAGGTCAGTGCAATGAGCAATACTGATAGTACAATGTCTCAAATGTGATGATAGGGTCAACACAGAGGGTGACATGGAGGGAATATGTCCTGATCCATCCAGCAGGAGCGTGGTGGGTCAGGAAAGGCTTGTTGGAGGTGGTGATATAGATGTAGACCTGTGAGAGCTTGGAGAGGAGTTTTCTAGCTAAGACGATAACACGTACCTATAGACCCAGGGCGGGAGAGCATGGCTCATCTGAGGGACTGGAAAGTATTGTGTTTCAAAGGAGCATGAAATGTATGGTGACAGAACAGTGAGAGGAGAGAAAGATGAGGCTGCAGAGGTGAGCAAAGTGCACATCACAAAGGTCTTATAAGTCATTGCCTAGAGTTTGAACTTTAGCTGGAAGGCAATGTAAAGCTGTTGCAAGATTGTAATCAGGAAAATGATGTGATCAATTCAGCTGTAATGTGAAGAATGGCAGCAAGACTGATCAATGAGATCAATGTGGAGAATGTTGTAGTCATCGAGATGAGAGACGATGGTGGTCTGAATCAGAAAATGGCCATTGAGATGGAAAAGATGGATGGATTCAAGAGATGTGAAAGCTGGAATCAGCAAGACCTCCTTGATTGAATATGGGGCACGAGGGTAGGGGAAAGGAAAGGATAACGCCCAGGTGGATGGTGGCTCCTTCACCAATATAAGAGCTTCAATATGGGCAGAAAGATAATGAGTTTTATTTTGAACATGTTATGGGACATGTCTATAAGACAATTTAGTGGAAGTAGAGTTCAGTTGTGTATGAGGATATGAAGCTCAGAAAGTACTATGGGCTAAAGATAAAGATTCAGGAGTCAGGCCAGGCACCATGGTTCATGCCTGTAATCCCAGCACTTTGGGAGGCCGAGGCAGGTGGATCACAAGGTCAAGAGATCAAGGTTATCCTAGCCAACATGGTGAAACCCTGTCTCTAGTAAAAATACAAAAATTAGCTGGGCATGGTGGCACGAGCCAGTAATTCCAGCTACTCGGGAGGCTGAGGCAGAAGAATTGCCTGAACCTGGGAGGTGAAGGTTGCAATGAGCTGAGATCATGCCACTGCACTCTAGCCCAGTGACAGAGCAAGACTCCGTCTCAAAAAAATAAAATAAAATTCAGGAGTCATTAGCGTACACGGTAGGTGGTACTTAAAGACATCAAAATATATAAGATATCCAAAAGATTTTATAGAGAAAGAGAGAATCTAGAATAAAACCTTACAGGACAACCACATATGTAAGGGGTAAACAGAAGACAGGCTCCAAAGGAAACAGAAAAAAAGAGGAACAGAGGTAGAAAATAAATTCTTGGAAACCAAAGAAAAAGAGTGTTTCGAGGAGAGAGTTGTTGACTATGTTGAATTTTGCTGAGAAACAATGGAGAAATGTTATTTGGATTTAGCAAGCCAGTCATTAGTGATCTTGGTGAAAAGAGTCTCAGTGAAAGTAATAAGAGTAGAAATCATTGCTATAGGGTCAAAGGAAGATGGCAAAGTAGAGACAATAGTGCAAACAGTTCTCAGGAAGTTTGCTGTGAAAGGAAAGCAGGAAAGATTGTTGGCTGGGCACAGTAGTTCACGCCTATTACCAGCACTTTGGGAGGCTGACATGGGTGTATCACCTGAGGTCGGGAGCTCGAGACCAGCCTGGCCAACATGGTGAAACCCCGTCTCTACTAAAAATACAAAAATTAGCTGGGTGTGGTGGCAGGTGCCTGGAATCCCAGCTACTTGGGAGGCTGAGGCAGGAGAATTGCTTAAACCCAAGGGGGCAGAGGTTGCAGTGAGCCAAGATCACACCACTCATTCCAGCCTGGGTGAAAGAGTGAGACACCAACTCAAAAAAAAAAAAAAAAAAAAAAAGAGAGAGATAGAGAAATGGTGATAACAACAGGAATGTGAGGTCAAAGCAGGGTTGTTGGCCTAGCATGGTGGCTCGTGCTTGTAATTCCAGCACTTTGGGAGGTCCAGGCAAGAGGACCATGAGATCAGGAATTCAAGTCCAGCCTGGTCAACACCATGAAACCTCATCTCTACTAAAAATACAAAAATTAGCTGGTTGTGGTAGCAGGCTCCTATAATCTGCTGAGGCAGGAGAATCACTTGAACCTGGGAGGCAGAGGTTGCAGTGAGCTGAGATTGTGCCACTGTATCCCAGCCTGGACGACAGAGTGAGACTCCATCTCAAAAAAAAAAAAAAAAAAAAAAACAGAGAGAGACTTGAGTGTGTGGAAATACTTATGGAAAAGAGAGTGTTGTCATCAATTTTATAGAACCTCAAAGAGATTAAGCAACTTACCCCAAAGTCACACAACCAGCAGAGTTAGGATGCAAACCCAGGACAGCCTGACTAAAATAAATACAAACATAAAGAGTGTACACCTTGGTTCTAAGTACTGGCTTTTCAATAGCATTCACTAGATCAGAATCATATTTCAATTAGCACTAGTAGAAGAAATATATATATCATGCTTTCAGCCCTATTAAGAGACCGGGAAACTGCAACTAAAAGTAAGCATCTGGTTTAAGCTTACACAACTCAGTATTGACAAGTCAGATCCAGGGGAGTTCACTGCTCTTTGTCTTCTTATATTCTACCTTTCATAGCATTTCCACTTGGCTAAGAAGCCAATTTGGAGTTGGAGAACAAAACATAAAGTATCTTAGTATAACAACTGATTGGATTATGCTATTTAGATTTGCCATATACATATATGTATCACAGCAAAGGTAACGGAGTAAACAGGCAACCTACAGAATGAGAGAAAATATTTGCAAACTATGCATCCAACAAAGGTTTAGTATGCAGAATCTATAAGGAACTTAAACAACTCAACAAGCAAAAACCACGTAACACCATTAAAAAGTAGGCAAAAGATATAAACAGGGCCAGGCATAGTGGCTCACGCCTGTAATTCCAGCATTTTGGGAGGCCAAGGCGGGTGGATCCCCTGAGGTTAGGAGTTTGAGACCAGCCTGGCCAACATGGTGAAACCCCGTCTCTACTAAAAATCCAAAATAATTAGCCAGGCCTGGTGGCACGTGTCTATAATCCCATCTACTCTGGAGGCTAAGGCAGGGGAATCACTTGAATCCAGGACGCGGAGCTTGCAGTGAGCCTAGATGGCGCCATTGCACTCCAGCCTCGGCAACAAGAATGAAACTCCATCTCAAAAAAAAAAAAAAAGATATATATAGAAATTTTTCAGAAGACATCCCAGCAGCCAACAAACATATGAAAAAATGTTCAAAATTACTAATCATCAGAGAAATGCAAATCAAAACCACAATGAGATACCTCACCCATGACAGAATGGCTATGATTTAAAAGCAAAAAAATAACAGATGCTGGTGAGGCTGTGGAGAAAAAGGAGCACTTATATGCTATTGGTAGGAATGTAAGCATTCAGCCACTGTGGAAAGCAGTTTTATTTCTCAATGAGTTTAAAACAGAACCACTACTCAACACAGCAACAGGATTATATGCCCAAAGAAAAATAAATCATTCTACCAAAAAAACACATGCACTCATACATTAATACAGGACTATTCACAACAGAAAAGACATGGAATCAACATAGATACCCATCAACAATGGATTGGATAAAAAAATATATAGTACATATACACCATGGAATACTATGCAGCCATAAAAAGAACAAAATCTTGTCCTTTGCAGCAACATGGATGTAACTGCAGGCCATTATGTTAAGCAAATTAGCAAAGGAACAGAAAACCAAACACTGCATCATGTTCCCACAAGAAGGAACTAAACATTGGGTACACATGAACATAAAGATGAGAACAACAGGGCCAGGCTCAGTGGCTCACGCCTGTAATCCCAGCACTTTGGGAGGCCGAGGTAGACAGATCATGTGAGGTCAGGAGTTCAAGAGCAGCCTGGCAAGCATGGTGAAACCCCATCTCTACTAAAAATACAAAAATTAGCCAGGCATGGTGGCATGTGCCTGTAATCCCAGCTACTCTGGAGTCTAAGGCAGGAGAATCACTTGAACCCAGGAGGCAGAGGTTGCAGTGAGCCAAGATCTTACCATTGCACTCCAGCCTGGGCAACAAGAGTGAAAATCCATCTCAAAAAAAAAAAAAAAAAAAAATGCCGAACACGGTGGCCACGGCAGGCAGACCATGAGGTCAGGAGTTTGAGACCAGCCTGACCAACATTGTGAAACCCTGTCTTTACTAAAAAGACAAAAATTACCTGGGTGTGGTAGCGTGCACCTGTAATGCTATTTACTTAGGAGGCTGAGGCAGGAGAATCACTTAAACCCAGGAAGCAGAGATTGCGGTGAGCCAAGGTCACACCATTGCACTCCAGCCTGGGTGAAGGAGTGAGACTCTGTCTCAAAAAAAAAAAAAAAAAAAGATGAGAACAATAGACACGGGGGACTACTAGAAGCAGGAGAGAGGAAGGGGGACAGGGACTGAAAAAATACCTATTGGGTACCATGCTAAGTACTATGGTCAGTACCCAATAGGTAGTAGACGTAGTAAGAGTAGAAGTCAGTGATCCTAGGTGATAGAGTCAAACCTCCGTGTCATGCAATAAACTCATGTAACAAAATAAAAGTTGAAATTATATTTTAAAAATTTACTTGGGATAAAATTTTATGGTATTTCTCACACATATTCCTATATTCACAGTACATGTAAGCATTGATGAAAATATGCAACTAAAATCTAACCCAACGATTGTACTCCTGGACGTTTATGCCAGAAAAAAGAAAACACATTCACACAAAAACATGAATGCTCATAGTGGCTGTATTTGTAATAGCAAAAAAAGTAATAAGTATCAATGTTTATTTAATCATTCAACAGGTGAATGATTAAATAAGCTGTGATACATACATACCATGAAATACTACTCTATAATCAAAAAAAGCAAACAATTGATACACACAAGTTGGATGTACGTACAGGGAATTTTGCTGGGTGAAAAGGGAAGCCCATTCCAAAAGGTTATGTGCCATATGATTCCATTTATATAAAATGACAAATTTAGACAGCAGATTGGTGATTGCCACGGGTCGCATTGGGATGGGGAGTTGGGAGGAAAGTGGATGTGGTTATAAAAGGGCAAAAACTGTTCAATATCTTGATCATATTCGTTGATACACTAATCTACATGGGTGATAAAATCATATAGAGCTTAATACACACACAAACAAATAAAGTAAAACTATGGAAATGTGAGTAATATCAATGGATGGTATTGATGTCAGAATCTTAGTTGCAATACACCATAGTTTAGCAAAATGGTAGGTAGCATTGGAGGATACTGGGCAAAGGGTACAAGGGACCTTTTTGTTTTGTACAACTGCATATCAAAATTATCTCAATAAAAATTATAATAAAAAACTGATTTTAAAAAAAGGAAAAAAAAAATCCATGTCACTCTTTGTGAGGACACAGTAATCTAAAAACTGCTCAGCATTCTAACATGTAAATAAGCAGAATTGTAACAGTATATACTGAGCCTATCATACGTTATAGTTCTAGTAAAAATTAACAAAATCAGCAGTTTTTCAACTCAGTCTCAGTGTCATTGACTTGGTTAAACAAATGTGTAATTATGGCCAAAGTTTTCCTCAGGGAAATGAATATATCATTTTTGCACTTCTTGTATGCTTTACCAAAAAGTTGAGTAAGTGCAGATTGGATAATTGAAGGAAGTTTTGAAAATGAAAGCTATAGGCCAGGGGTAGTGGCTCATGACTGTAATCCCTGCACTTTGGGAGGTTGAGGCGGGTGGATCACCTGAGGTCAGGAGTTTGAGACCAGCCTGGCCAAGATGACGAAACCCTGTATCTACTAAAAATACAAAAAAATTAGCCAGGCGTGGTGGCATGCACCTGTAACCCCAGCTACTCCGGAGGCTGAGGCAGGAGAACCACTTGAAACCAGGAGGTGGAGATTGCAGTGACCCTACATCTCACCACTGCACTCCAGCCTGGACAACAAGATCAAAACTCCATCAAAAAATTTAAAAAAAAGAAGAAAGAAAGAAAATTAAAGCTGTAAGAGAGAGAGAAAGAAAAAAAAGAAAATGAAAGCTATAGGGGGCCGGGCGCGGTGGCTCAAGCCTGTAATCCCAGCACTTTGGGAGGCCGAGGCGGGTGGATCACGAGGTCAAGAGATCGAGACCATCCTGGTCAACATGGTGAAACCCCGTCTCTACTAAAAATACAAAAAATTAGCTGGGCATGGTGGTGCATGCCTGTAATCCCAGCTACTCAGGAGGCTGAGGCAGGAGAATTGCCTGAACCCAGGAGGCGGAGGTTGCGGTGAGCCGAGATCGCGCCATTGCATTCCAGCCTGGGTAACATGAGTGAAACTCCGTCTCAAAAAAAAAAAAAAAAAAGAAAATGAAAGCTATAAAACCATACTAAAATATAAAATAACTGTATACAGAATTGTGCAGTAGTAGTGGTCAACCTTTTTGTAACACAAAACTCTTAAGCCTGTGCCTGTATCAGATTCAGTTCATCTACATAAAGGTTTAGAACATGGAAATTAATAAGTAAGTGACGGAATGCCATTCAGACAGGTGAAGCCCTTACTGGCTACCCAAGTACCTCCTAAACAATACTACCCACATGCAAGTTCTTGTCTCAGATTCAGCTTTCAGGTGATCTAAGCTAAAGCACCAAGTATCAGTGCATACTTACCACATGGTGCCAGATTGCTTAGATTCAGTTTGAATTCTAATTGCACATTTATTAATTTTCTGACAAGTTATTTAACCTCTCCAAGTTTCAGTTTACTCATTAAAAAAAGCAATAGGGCTTCTTTACAGCGTTTACTGCGAGAATGAAGACCATTCTCAGCAATCAGACTGTCAACATTCCAGAAAATGTCGACATTACTCTGAAGGGACGCACAGTTATCCCCAGAGGAGCCCTGCAGAGGGACTTCAGTCACATCAATGTAGAACTCAGTCTTCTTGGAAAGAAAAAAAAGAGGCGCCGGGTTGACAGATGATGGGGTAACAGAAAGGAACTGGCTACCATTCGGACTATTTGTAGTCGTGTACAGAACATGATCAAGGGTGTTACGCTGGGCTTCCGTTACAAGATGAGGTCTGTGTCTGCTCACTTCCCCATCAACGTCGTTATCCAGGAGAATGGGGCTTTTGCTGAAATCTGAAATTTCTTGGGTGAAAAATACATCTGCAGGGTTCGAATGAGACCAGGTGTTACTTGTTCAGTATCTCAAGCCCAGAAAGATGAATTAATCCTTTTTTCTTGGAAGTATCTATTGTTTTTTATTTATTTTTATTATTTTTTAAGACGGGGTTTCACCATGTTGGTCAGGCTGGTCTTAAACTCCCGACCTCAGGTGATCCGCCCACCTTGGCCTCCAAAGTGCTTGGATTACAGCCGTGAGCCACCACGCCCAGCTGGAAGATGAATTAATCCTTGAAGGAAATGACATTGAGCTTGCTTCAAATTCAGTGGCTTTGATTCAGCATGCTACAACAGTTAAAAACAAGGATATCCAGAAATTTTTGGATGGTATCTATGTCCCTGAAAAAGGAACTGTTCAGCAGGCTGATGAGTAAGACCTTAGAGTTGTCCAGCTACAGAAACAAGATGCCTATCATAGCTAAGACCTACTTGTGATATTTAAATGATGCAATAAAAGACCTATTAATTTGGGGGGAAAAAAAAGCAATAGGCCCAGTACAGGGGCTCACACCTGTAATCCCAGCACTTTGAGAGGCCAAAGCAGGTGAATCACCTGAGGTTAGGAGTTCTAGACCAGCCTGGTCAACATGGTGAAACCCTGTCTCTTCTAACAATATAAAAATTAGCCAGGGCCGGGCGCGGTGGCTCACGCCTGTAATCCCAGCACTTTGGGAGGCCGAGGTGGGTGGATCACGAGGTCAAGAGATCGAGACCATCCTGGTCAACATGGTGAAACCCCGTCTCTACTAAAAATACAAAACATTAGCTGGGCATGGTGGCGCGTGCCTGTAATCCCAGCTACTCAGGAGGCTGAGGCAGGAGAATTGCCTGAACCCAGGAGGTGGAGGTTGCGGTGAGCGGAGATCGCGCCATTGCACTCCAGCCTGGGTGACAAGAGCGAAACTCCGTCTCAAAAAAAAAAAAAAAAAAAAAATTAGCCAGGCATCATGGCATATGCCTGTAATCCCAGCTACTGGGGAGGCTGAGGCATGAGACTCACTTGAACCCAGTAGGTGGAGGTTGCAGTAAGCTGAGATCGTGCCACTGCACTCCAGCCTGGGCAACAGAGTGAGACTGTGTCTCTAAAGGGAGTATTCACAGTATCTATTCAGAGAGATCATTTTCCATAAGGCTCTCAAATATCTACTTGTTTGTGAGACACTGAGGCCTCTTTGTTCCAAACTATCTTCTCAAGGATTTTGTACATTTCTATCTTGAAATATAGAAATGATGTCTCCCTCCAGAGCAAAGGGCAGGCATGCTTTCTGCCCATTATAAAAGATTCAGGGTTTTTAAGCTTAGAGTTCTCCTAGAGCACAGTTCACCATTTGCTGGTACTCCTTGAAACTCCAGGCCAGAGGAACCTGTACAAATGGACTGATACTCATGCTGAGCCATGAGTAATAATGTCTTCGCCTCTGACCCAGGAGTCTAATGTCTTCTGCCAGCATCCAGAAGCTTGGAAATAGAGCAAAATCTCAGATCCATTACAGGTCGTCAAACCTTATATGATTTAAAGATTAAATGAGTTTATTCATTTAAAATGCTTAGCACAATCCTTGGTATTTGGTGAACATTCAATAAATGCTCGCTCAACTTGCATTATAACCATCAAAATATAGGAATCCCCTGGGAGGGCCACGTAAATAAAAGCGTGTGTCCACTTGAAATCCCACAAACAGGAATTTGGTCCTGTAGGTTAGGGTTTATATTTCCAGGTGTATACTTTTATATATTCCAGGTACAAGGACCCACAGGGAGATTACTTACATAGGTGTTCTTTGCCATGAACACCTCATAATCTATCAACATCCACTGGTAATCAATGTTCATTTCTCATAGCAGAGCCTGGCAGAGGAAGTCTTAGGAGGTGTACCTTTACTGTGATTGGAAGAGAGATTTTGAACAGGAGATGTTGTCCAGGTAAACAGACTTGAGTAGGGGCCAAGAATCTCATCATAAGAACATGATCAGTATTTGTCTTGTTCACAACTTTATTCCCGACATCTATCAAAAGGGCTAGCACATAGTAGAAGCTTAGAAAATATTTGTTGAGTGAGTGAATTTCTATGACAGAAAGAAATTCAGGGGAGTCTTTCTTTTCCTTGGCCATCCAGAAATCGATGTCTGAGTTATTGAAGTTCCCTGTCCTCAAATCATCCCTGCCAAACTTAGCAACCATTTTACCTACTGAAAAGAAAACATCAAAAGTCTTAAGATAAAAAGAAATGATAAAATAACAAAACAAACTTTTGACCCACTTTGTTTTGCATTGAAAGGCACACTTTGGCAGACAAAAAGGCTCAGTGCTATGTAATTGTCATCAGTGTTTCACTTAATATTTTAATGAGCTGAGCAACTGACATCTTGACTGAACACATGCCTTTGGTGGCTCTTGTTGCTAAGCAAAAAGTGTATAAAAAGCTTGTTGTCCTTTTTTTAAAAAAAAAAACAATAATTTCTTAAAACATAAATACATCCCAACTGCCACTTGGATTTATACAGAGACAATTCCTGTCATCCTTCCTCCTTTCTTCCCAAGCCAGCTCTTCTCATCGTTTCCTCTCCTCCCGCAGAGTTGCTGAGTTGGGTTCCACGCTCCTCTGCCGGTTTCCTGGATTCCGAGCAGATCCTTCTGAGCCAGGACATGTCTGCCAGGACAGGCAGTGCCATTTTTAGCTATTTCTCTCTTCTCTTCTCCCCAACCTTCCACAGAACAACATTTGTACATTTATTTTAATATTCCTTCTTCTTTCCTTTCAGCTGGCTGTCTTATATTTTCTCTATATCTGACACTTTTCTTCATTTGCCCCATGATTTTACTTTTTTCTCCTCTCTTTTTTTCTTCCTTTCATTTTCCTCTCTCTGGGGAGGGGTGGATGGTTGGAATCCCCAGGATGATCAATAGGTGATTTTGGGGTAAAAGGGGAGATGGGTAATGTGCTAAATTGGGAGGGAATCACAACAAACCGAATATTCTTTAAGGACTTAGATATTTACATTCTTTCTTTGCCAGCCTTTGAAGATAAGCGTTGTAATTATCCCATCATACAGATAAGATAAATAAGAACTGAGAGGTTAAACAACCATCCAAGGTCTGACATAGAGTAAACGGCAGAACCAGGATTTAGACTCAGACAGTGTGACTTCAGATCCCACTCTTACCACTGTCTTCCACTGTCTTGTATGAGCTCAGATGTGAATAGGGATGAATATAAGTGACAGCAAACACATAGTGGAGAGGGCAAGTTTGGGGAACCACAGCATCCACAGAGAAGCAACCGGGAAACAAAAACCCAGCAAACTTCAGAGGCTCATTTGTGACATGGTTTGGGAGTGGAAAAACATGTAAGGTTCATATTTGGGAGATTTGGGTTGGAACAACACTTCGGTTCCTTGTTAGCGTGTTATTTAACCTCTCTAAACCTCGATTTCCTCATCTCTAAACACAGATAGCACACATTTCACAGTTTAATGGCAAGGATTTTTAAAAGATAACATATGAAAAAGCTTTGTAAACTGTGGAGTTCTATGCAAATATCTTTCTTCCTCTTGGCTTCTTCTCCTCTGTAGCAGAAAGTAGGTTTCAGAATAGGGACTCAAGAAGCAAACACAGAATAAAGGATGCTCCAGGAAGCTGGGGAAATTCTTGCAGGCTGTCTTTAGTCTAGGACTTACTCTTTTCTAGCCTGAAGTCTGAGAGGTTTATGAGACCCATCCTATCCCAGCAGCACAGAGAAAACAATTTTGCCAAAGGCATTAAATATTTTCCTGCCAGAAGAAAGTTGAACTTCTAACCTCCAGCATTCTTTGGATTTTATGAAATACATTGAGAATAGAAATGACCGGGCCGGGCGCGGTGGCTCAAGCCTGTAATCCCAGCACTTTGGGAGGCCGAGGCGGGTGGATCACAAGGTCAAGAGATCGAGACCATCCTGGTCAACATGGTGAAACCCCGTCTCTACTAAAAATACAAAAAAAAATCAGCTGGGCATGGTGGCGCATGCCTGTAGTCCCAGCTACTCAGGAGGCTGAGGCAGGAGAATTGCCTGAACCCAGGAGGCGGAGGTTGCGGTGAGCCGAGATCGTGCCATTGCACTCCAGCCTGGGTAACAAGAGCGAAACTCCGTCTCAAAAAAAAAAAAAAGAGAATAGAAATGACCAAAACAAAGGAATAGCAAACACTATTCTTAAAAAACTGAACTTTCAGAAAATATGGAAAAACTCTGGAGTTTGTATATCAGCTGTAACCAAATGAACTAGGGAAAGATGCAGGGACATGGTCTGGGGTAACAGCAGAGGTTGATCAGTAGGTGAGCAAGTGACCCTTGACAGGGGAAGATCTCAAGCCCAACACAAGAGCCACATCCCCCAGCCACCAGTGGGTTTTAATACAAGGAAAAATTTGGAGCCATTTACAAATAAGACAATACTAGCTGGCAGAAAATTTAGTCTGTCACCTTTTGAGGACTTCTCCCTGTTCCTAAAACTCTGCTCTATGCGCTAAAGATATAACAATAAGGACAGGAAGCTCACTGCCCTCAAGGAACTTACATTCTAGGGCCCAGCTAGGTAGGGGTAAGAAGTCTAAATGAACCAGATAATTTCAGAGAGAGTGCTAAGGAACACATAGGAGATGCTCAGTAACATTTGTCAAATGGATGGATGGATAAGTGAGACTTCGGATTCTCTCTTGATCCGACGGACTTCAGATTCCATCTTTGTACAATGAGGCATTCAAGCCACCTGTCTTCACTGAGAATGCCATTTAATACATCCATTCAAATTCATTTAATCATTCAGACAACATTTCTTAAGTATGTATTACATGCAGGCATTATGCTAGGCCCTAGGGATATGAAAACAAAACATATTCCAGAGGTCCAATAACTCTTTCATTGAAGAATCCTCACCAGGTGTGGTGGCTTACGCCTGTAACCCCATCACTTTGGGAGGCCGAGGCGGGAGGATCACCTGAGGTCGGGAGTTTGAGACCAGTCTGACCAACATAGAGAAACCCTGTCTCTACTAAAAATACAAAATTAGCCAGGCGTGGTGGTGCATGCCAGTTATCTCAGGTGCTCTGGAGGCTGAGGCAGAAAAATGCTTGAACTCGGCAGGCGGAGGTTAGATCGTGCCTTGGCACTCCAGTCTGGGCAACAAGAACAAAACTCTGACTCAGAAAAAAAAAATGAATCAGCTTCTGGTGACTCTATTTGTTCTATCTTCTGCCAATTTTGCCCACTTTCAGATTCAGCCTGAATTTGAAAGGCTCTGTGCAGATAGGCTTGCTGAGCCTGGATGGCCCAGCCTTCCAATCTAGGCTGAGTAAGATGTGACATTTTCACAAGGCAGGTGTCTCCATGCTGGAGTTTCCCATCACCCTTAGAATCTCATGCTGCACTAGTAATGACAGGAGGAGCTCATCATCAGGCAGTGTAGTGACCAATTCTTTCCCAATCATGAGCACACATACTGTACTGTTTAATCTGTGGCTGGGTGACCCAACAACAGAACATTCTGAAGTCTAAGTCTGACCTCTTTAAAGAGGAGTAGGAAATTGTCATAAAGGAAGAGTCCTATTGGCTGCAATTTATACAGGGTAGGAAAGAATCCTGTCCCCGCCATATAGGGCCCCTTACTGCTGGCTTTCCCTGGGCTCACAACCACGCATAGACACACACACATAAGTAGAATACCCTTAGCCGTCCTATTATCAATACTAAAAAAAAACAGAATTTGAAAAAAAAAATAACCTTCTCTGGTCACAAGGCCAGTTCTGTAGTGTCTTTTCTTTTCTGAATTTCTTGATACCTTTGAGAAAAGCCCGATCTGTCTTGCCAAGATACAGCACTGTCTTCTCAGTGTCTGTTAATCCTCTTTATTTTATTATGTAAATGAAGAGAGCTTATTGAGCCGACAAAAACATTGAGATTGTGACTTCAAAATTGTGACCAGAGAAGGTTAACTTTATGAGTTGTTTAAAGAAATGAAAGCAGCCCAGGTGAGAAGCTGGAAAGGCTCAGGAAGGAACACAGGTGACAAGAAAGAAAAATAATCTATCCCCAGGCTGAGCAGGGAGCAAACAGAAAAAAGACAATACAGAATAAGAGCACATTATGTCTAACAGAAAATTGTTGTCAACCTTTACTCTCCCCCCGCAAAATAAAGATGTTTTAATATGTAAGGATAAATGCATGTGTCAAATGGGTTTGTTTGCAAACACTCAATTATTATTGCACAGCAGGACCACACGGCTCTCTGACTCTCTCTCTTTTGAGCTGGGTGACAATGACAGGGAGAAGAGATTTAAAAACCACGTTTAAATTTTAGCAGAGAGGCCTTCTGGAGGAAAGTCAACCCACAAATCTAAGACATAAATAAACAAGCCACCATCCTAGACAATGTTCTTGAGAAAAAAATGACAGGACAAATCTGACTTAAGTTGATACGTTGAGGTTGGAAAAGCGGACCTGGATTCTGTTTGCTTCGATAAAGGATTATAACTGCTGTTATGTCTAACCTCAGGCCCTCTTTTCCTGGCACCCACACCCATGGATCCTTCCCAGAGATCAATGTGGCTACCTCTGTTATGACGTTGACCTCTTTGGCTCAGTGTTAGTTGTGGAGCCTAGGAATTCGCAAATTGGATTTTCTGGATATGCCTTGCTTTGATTTGTTACTATTCCTTTGCTTTAAGCAGTAGAATCTGTTTTTCTTTTTTTTATTATTATTATTTACATATATCATAGGCCACAAGTGAGAACAGTAATGTGACTAATACAAATTTTACATTCTATAATAATATTAGTATGAACTTTGTTAACTCCATGGGGTGATTTTAATTTTGTTTTGACTGCTAAGGAGAACGGATTATGCCTTAAACTCTTCTTCAAGATAAAAAAAAAATTATATTATGAACCCTAGATTCAGTACTCCAAACAGGAAAACCTTAGCTTTATTTTGCATACTCAGTGAAGTGCTATATTCCTGGACCCATAAGGGGAGAGAAGGGGGTGGCAAAGAGGAGGAAGGGTCTTGAATGCAGCTATTCCTCTAGATCAGCATCTCTATACCAGTTTTTAAGTAACAGAACAAGCTCAGTTGTAAACGGTTTGTTCTGAAAACTACAACTGAGTATTTTCATAAGGAGTGAAGCCTGGGAACAATCAAATAGACCAGAATGGTGAGAACTATTTTCTCTTCAGTGGTTAGTACAGTGCCTGGCATAGAAAAAGTGTCGTATAAATAATATTTTTAATGAGTGAATGTGCTATTATCCTCCATTAGTATAATTATCAAGCATCTAAGAAAACACCAAAAATTGATTGAGATCAATCACCACTATATTTGAGGTTTTCAACTTACCCTACTAACAATACTTTGTCAGCATTCCAGGAGGATGGCAGAATGAACTGACTTACCCTTCCTATGGCCTGGCCTCTTTATCTTTCAAAGCTGAAAGATGGCAGGGCACGGTGGCTCACACCTGTAATCCCAGCACTTTGGGAGGCTGAGGTGGGAGGATCACCTGTGGTCAGGAGTTCCAGACCAGCCTGACCACCATGGTGAAACCCTATCTCTACTAAAAATACAAAAAGTTAGGTGGGTGTGGTGGCAGATGCCTGTAGTTGCAGCTACTCAGGAGGCTGAGGCAGGAGAATCGCTTGAACTTGGGAGACAGGTTGCAGTGAGCCGAGATCACGCCACTATACTGCAGCCTAGGCGACAAGAGAGAAACTCCATCTCAAAAAAAAAAAAAAAAAAAAAA
>NW_022437062.1:5627049-5668532 GCF_009761245.1 Sapajus apella
TTTTTTTTGTTCCACTGCTTGTCACTTCATCTCCACTTTCTGCAGAAGGGCAGTGACATATCTCAAGGCCAGAGAAACAAAGGTCTGGGAAATTTACAAACCACACATTCATCCCTTGAATCGTATCATGTCTAAGACAAAGTATGGGTCAAAGAGAAAGGGTAATCTTCTGTTGATGTTGGCTTTGCTTTTGTTTTATTTCATTTTATTTAGAATACCTTGTTTAGAATATGAGTGCTATACTTGTATCCCACCAAGTAAATACCTTCTGTACCTCAAAAGATTTTTTTATTTGATAGAAGTAACAAAAGGGACAAAATCGCTAATATGTTCACTCGTGAGATTCTAACCCTGCTCTACCCTTTGCTTCTTTGCAGTTATAAAATGTTTTGCCCCAGAGCCACCAAGACCATGAGCACACTTTACCCTCCACAGCCACTTTGAGGCCAAACATATATTTTAAAAAGAAAGAAAGAAAGAAAATTTCCAAAGTGTTAATGATTAGTCTAGATTTCTGAGGAGTATTCCAGAAAGACAGATGTTATATGGCACAGCAGTTTGACTAGAAAACACCAACCACAAAGTCCTCCTCTCTGTTTACCACAGGTTCTCAAAGTACCCAGGTGGGGCCCACCCAGACTAATAGAATCTGAATTGCTGAAAGCGAAACTCAGGTTTGCCCGTTTTAAAAACTCCCCAGGAGATTCTAATGGGAAATTAAGGTTGAAAACCACTCTAGCCTTTCTCCTCCCCCACATCTCTTTTCTTGTGCAAAACAATTTAGGTCTCTCCTTGCTCCTCCTCCTCTTTACCTCACTCAGCAAAACAAGGTTTCTCATTAAGGTGCATCCTCCTTAGAAGGTTATAGGTGAGTAAAAAAGTTTCGCCATCACAAATAATTTTCTTCTGGTAATGTGTGGAATTAGTATCTTTTAGAACGAGCCAGGTATATGTCTCCTTATGGGAGCCAGGAGGCCGAACTTGAACGTCCAGCAAGGAACTCGGTATGGCATTTAACCAATAACGTAGCTGCCCAACGAGTTCGCCTTGCCCGCTGCTGAGACAGAGCCGATTTATCAAGACAGAGAAATTGCAATAAAGAGTTTAATTCATGCAGAGCCGGCTGTATGGGAGACTGGAGTTTTATTAGTACTTAAATCAGTCTCCCTGAAAACTTGAGAATCAGGGTTTTTGAGGATAATTTGGTGGGTAGAGGACTGGGGAGTGGGGAGCTACTGATTGGTCAGGTCAGGGATGAAATCATAGGGAGTCGAAACTGTTCTCTTGCGCTGAGTCAGTTCCTGGGTGGAGGCCACAAGACAGGATGAGCCAGTTTATCCGTCTGGGTGGTGCCAGCTGATCTATCAAGTGTAGGGTCTGCAAAGTATGTCAAGCACTGATCTTAGGTTTTACAATAGTGATGCTCTCCCCAGGAACAATTTGAGGAGGTTCAGAATCTTGCAGCTTCCAGCTGCATGACTCCTAAACCATAATTGCTATAGCTGATTTGCTAGTTCCAAAAAAGCAGTCTAGTCCCCAGGCAGGAAGGGGGTTTGTTTTGCGAAAGGGCTGTTATTGTCTTGGTTTCAAAGCTAAACTGTAAACTAAATTTCTCCCTAAGTTAGTTGGGGCCACGCCCAGGAATGAACAAAGTCAGCTTGGAGGTTAGAAGCAAAATGGAGTCAGTTAGGTTAGTCATAATTTTCTCATTTATAATTTTTGCAAAGGCAGTTTAGTAACATCCCTGGACTGGGACTTGAAAGACACTCAGCCCGGCGCAGTGGCTCATGCCTGTAATCCTGGCACTTTGGGAGGCTAAGGTGGGAGGATCACAAGGTCAAGGGTTCAAGACCAGCCTGGCCAATATGGTGAAACCCCACCTTTGCTAAGAATACAAAAATTAGCCTGGCGTGGTGGTGCATGCCTGTAATTCCAGCTACTCGGAAGGCTAAAGCAGGAGAATTACTTGAACCAGGAGTCAGAGGTTACAGTGAGCCAAGATCATGCCACTGTTCTCCAGCCTGGGCAACAGAGCAAGACTCTGTCTCAAAACAAAAACAAACAAACAAAAAACAAGAAAGAAAAGACACACTCATTGATTTTCAGGCAGAAGCATTGGCACTGGAATCATTCTGATAGGTGGCTACATGTCTTCTTTGCAAATATTCAAGAAATGAGATTCCATATTTTTTTCAGCAAACTCTGACAGTGTTAAACAAAAATAACCACAAAAGTGGTGATTAGCTGAACTGAGGGGATGCTTTTAGCCATCAGATCACATTTCTTCTTTGTATTTTACTTCTTTTTGTTACCTTTTTACTGAATTAGTTACTGTATTTCTATGCTTAGTTAAGGCAATGAGCTATAGTAGAAAGGACATGGGGTCTGAGGTAGGTCAAAGATACTTTTAAGATTTCAAGAAACAGAATTTACTCAAGTTAGCTCAGTGCTCTTAGCTCTGGTCTGAGTTTCTGGTGATTTCCAACCAGTGGGCCTGGGAGAGGTCCAGGCATCATCTGCAGCTTTATTTTTTTTATTTTAACTTTTTAATTTTTTTTGAGACAGGGTCTCCCTCTGTGCCTCAGGCAGGAGTACAGTGGTGTCATCTTGGCTCACTGCAGCTCAAGCAATCATCCCGCCTAAGCCTCCCAAGTAACTGGATATAGAGGCACACACCACCACACCCAGCTACTTTTTGTATTTTTTTGTAGAGACAGGATTTGGCCATATTGCCCAGCTGGTCTCTGACTCTTGAGATCAAGCGATCCGCCTGCCTCGGCCTCCGAGAGTGCTGGGATTATAGACATGAGCCACTACACCTGGCCTATCTGTAGCTTTAAATGTTGCACAAACACCAGTCCTCAGTGACTCCTGATTTCTTCTCTCTGCATGTGCTTCATTCCTGCCACAGGGAGCTGATTCCTTGGCGACTATACCATCATGCCTGTGGCTCTGGTTTGCCAGGGTACCAATTCTGGCCCCCAGTCTGCAGAACATTCCAGAACTGCCTCTCAGTTCAAATTTCAGAGCAAATATGCTTGCTCACAGCACAGCAAATACATTGGTTCTTCTCCAATCTTTGTTCAAATATTGGCCCACCCCTATTTAGAATATATGACTTTGCTGGGAGCAGTGGCTCACACCTGTAATCCCAGCACTTTGGGAGACCAAGACGGGAGGATCACAAGGTCAGGAGTTTGAGACCAGCCTGGCCAACATGTTGAAACCCTATCTCTACTAAGAATACAAAAATTAGCCAGGTGTGGTTCATGTATGCCTGTAATCCCAGCTACTCCCTAAACTGAGGCAGGAGAATCACTTAAACCTGGGAGGCAGAGGTTGCAGTGAGCCAACATTCTGCCACGGCACTCCAGGCTGGGCGACAAAGCAAGACTCCATCTTGAAAAAAAAAAAAGAAAAAGAAAAACATAAATATATATGAGACTTTGACCGTGATACCTGGAACTCTGGGTTTTTCTTGTGTGAAACAGAAATACAAATTTCTACTTCATTGGGCTAGTGTAAGGAATATATATATGGCAACTATCACAATGCCTGGCACCTACCAGTCAGTTTCCATAGCCTTTCAAAGAAAGTGGCAAGGCTAAGAGTCCTGTGTGCTGTTCCTCTCTTGCACTGACACCCCCATCTCTGAAGAGTCTTTCCACAGACATCCTCATTGTGGTCACATGAGGCTTGTTGCTTTTCCTTTTCCTCATATTTGCCAATAGGCACTTTCACAACTCTTTAGTACAGAGATAGGAAGGAAAGCTGCTGCAACTCAAAGTGGTTTACTTTCGTTAGTCTCTGGTTGAGAAGAGAATAAGACTAAAGACCAAAATGAAATTTTTGCTTCTGGCTTCTGGGCTTAATTCATCTGTGCTGTCACTCTCGTGGCCCTGAGAAATAAGGGCCGCTCTAAGTAGGCACATGGTAACCACCTACTGACCTGCTTTGTTAAAATGTGTTCTGTATTTTCATTTTTACTTGTTTGAAATTCTGTGAGTCTTCTGAAAGCAAAGAGTAAACATGGGTGGTGGGTCTTATTTCTGCCCCTCTGTCTCCTGACATATTTCCTGTATCTTTGTTGGGGAGAATTAGCGTGTTTCCTTTGTTTGTAATAGTTTCTTAAACCTTCAGTTCTACTCAGCCCTATTTTAAGTTACTTTGTCTTGTTGTTTTTTTGGTTTTGGTCAGTGGAGAGACTCTACAGCTTGTCAGGATGTGCCTCTTTGAAATGAAAACTAGAGAGAAGAATTCTGACAAGTGGAGTTTTTTCTTTGATTATCCTTCTCATGTGAAGTCCTCTCTTTGTCTCACCAGGACAGGTGGTGAAGAAGCTTTTTGGATCTTTTTTCTTCTAGGAAACCTTGCACATCTGGAGCACAGCCCTCCTTTCTTACTTTTTGCTATGTTGTTCAAAGCTTTTTAAGAAAAAAATAAACAGCAAAGAGAAAAATTGATTTTTCATATAAAGATGGCTTTTTTTGGATGCCCCCAACTGCAGAGACAGTTTATTTAAAGGGCAGCTGGTCACCTTCTTTTGAGGTAAGACAGCTGATTCTTAATCATATTGACAATTTCTGGCTGGGGAGAAGCATCTAAAAAACGTATTATAAAACATAAAAGTGGAGGCAGCTCTTTACCTTGCCACTTCTCACTCCAATCTCTACAGGAGCTCCTACAAACAAACCTCATGTTCCAAGAGTGGCAGGCCCACTTCTTCCATCTCATTCTCCTTTGAATGGCCTCTCTCACAGCCTCACCTCTGTAGGTCTTTGGAAACTTATGCTTTGGAGATGAGAAAAAATTTAATGTTTCAATGACAACTTCAAATGGCATTTTAGCCCCTACAGAAATGAATAAATAATCGTATTCACTTTATAACTGGGAGCTGAAAGGGATTATAGACCACAAGAACTTTGGGTTTCTCATTTGGAAGCCTCATGGAAGTCCTGATTGATGCTTTAGGAAGGCTTTTTTTTTTTTGAGATGGAGTTTCACTCTTGTCACCCAAGCTGGAATACAATGGTATGATCTTGGCTCACTGCAACCCCCACCTCCTGGGTTCAAGCAATTCTCTTGCCTCAGCCTCCCGAGTAGGTGGGATTACAGGCACCCACCACCACACCCAGCTAATTTTTGTATTTTTAGTAGAGATAGGTTTTATCATGTTGGCCAGGCTAGTCTTAAACTCCAGACCTCAGGTGATCCGCCTACCTTGTCCTCCCAAAGTGTTGGGATTACAGGCATGAGCCACTGTGCCCGGTCAGGAAGGCATTTCATATAGACATGCCCTGCCCTTGCCCATGACCCTGAAAGGGCATAGGGCTCAATTTCCACTAGTCAAAAAGCTCTAAGGTGAGGGCTTTCTGAGACAAGAAAAAGTCATTTATGGAACCAGTAATGTTTAAGTAATAATAATAAGGGCTTATTTGATTGAATGTTTACCAGGTGCTGTATTATGTGCTTTTGTAAGTATTATCTCATTTAATCATCCCACCAATCTTACGATTTTTCTACCTGTGATTTCTTCATTGGCAGATAAGAAAACAGAAATAAATGCAGTATATGAAAAGCAAATATGTATATGCATGATTTGTAGTGGCCAAACATTGTTAACCTGTTAACAGAGGAATACTTAAATACATTTTTTAGTTTTAAAAAAAAAAAAAAAGTAATTTACAAGGCTGGGCACTGTAGCTTACCCTTATAATCCCAGCACTTTGAGAGTCTGAGGCAGGTGGGACAAGAGCTCTACAACAGCCTGGCCAACATGGTAAAACCCCGTCTGTACTAAAAAAATACAAAAAAATTAGCCAGGCATTGTGGCATGCACCTGTAATCTCAGCTTCTCTGGAGGCTGAGGCAGGAGAATCACTTGAACCTAGGAGATAGAGGTTTCAGTGATCAGAGGTTGCACCACTACACTCCAGCCTGGATAACAGAGCAAGACTCCAGCTCCACCCGCAAAAAAAGAAGAAAAAAAAGAAATGTGGGCAGGGTGCGGTCGCTCATGCCTGTAATCCCAACACTGGGAGGCCGAGGTGGGTGGATCACCTGAGGTCAGGAGTTCAAGACCAGCCTGACCGACATGGTGAAACCCCATCTCTACTAAAAATACAAAATTAGCTGGGCATGGTGGCGCACGCCTGTAATCCCAACTACTTGACAGGCTTAGGCGGGAGAATCGCTTGAACCTAGGAGGCAGAGGTTGCAGTGAGCCAAGATTGTGCCCTTGCATTCTAGCCTAGGCAACAAAAAAGATAAAAAACCTAAAAAAAAAAAAAAAAAAAAAAAAAGCAATTTACAGTATAATGTTAATTTAAAAAAAAAAAAAAACTTTCTTAGCTAGAAGGAAAGAAGAGTAAGGATCAAAAGAAAACGGAGTAAGGATCAAAATTAAAATGTTAAATTTAATCACCTCAGGTGATTAAAATTTAACACAAAGTAAGAACTAAGAAAACCCACAGCTTCTCAAATAAAACGCCTGACCCATTTAGACTATTTTCTTTGTCCTGCTTTAAGTGTATGTTTACTGGACTGTCAAGCATAGCATCCTCTTGGGATATTGATAGACTATCTAGTGCAGTGACTAGGTAGGGTAACAATATAATCTATCATCCAAATCAGAACACATTTTTTTTTTTTTTTTGAGATGGAGTCTCGCTCTGTCGCCAGGCTGGAGTGCAGTGGTGTGATCTCAGCTCACTGCAACCTCTGCCTCCCAGGTTCAAGCAACTCTCCTGCCTCAGCCTCCGGAATAGCAGGATTACAGGCACCTGCCAGCATGCCCAGCTAATTTTTATATTTTTAGTGGAGATGGGGGTTTTACCGTGTTGGCCAGGATGGTCTTGATCTTTTGACCTCACGATCTGCCCGCCTTGGCCTTCCAAAGTGCTGGGATTACAGGCATGAGCGACCGCACCCAGCGAGAACACTTCTAAGAATGAATGGGGTGCTATTGTTAATTGCCCCAGGCAACAGGCATAAACCAATAGCATCCTGAGCAGACCAGGACATGTGGTTGCCTATTAACAGGAGACCCTACAGAGAGTAAGCTCCACACTATCCCAAATACAGCTGTGACTCATATCCAGGTTTGGCCCTCCCTTGGCTCCAGGGCTCTTTCCTGATCTAATATCTTGTGACTTCATCTGTGCTTTCAAGTGTCATGTCTTTTTCCTGCTTATCCTCTCACTGACTTCAGGTACCTCTGCCTCAACAAACTCCCTGAGGTGTCTCCACTCATGTCTCCAAGCGAAAGAGATCGTCCTCCGCCGAGGATAATAGAACATACAGACACTGTCTCACTCTCATCCTCGATCAACTGCTGCAGCAGGGCAGAACAAAACAGATACATGGGAACTCCATGTGGAGAAGCAGCCTTGATCACCATCTACTCAGGCCTGCTCAAGGAGACTGGGCAGTCTAAGATCCAGTGGACCGAAGGAAAGACAAAAAGAGGTAAAGGAAATCCAGAAAGTAAAATGTCAAACTATATTCTACTCAAATTGTCTCAGTCATTTGTTAGGAAGAAAGTACAAAGGCCGGGCGCGGTGGCTCAAGCCTGTAATCCCAGCACTTTGGGAGGCCAAGGCGGGTGGATCACGAGGTCAAGCGATCGAGACCATCCTGGTCAACAAGGTGAAACCCCGTCTCTACTAAAAATACAAAAAATTAGCTGGGCATGGTGGTGTGTGCCTGTAATCCCAGCAACTCAGGAGGCTGAGGCAGGAGAATTGCCTGAACCCAGGAGGCGGAGGTTGCGGTGAGCCGAGATTGCGCCATTGCACTCCAGCCTGGGTAACATGAGTGAAACTCCGTCCCCAAAAAAAAAAAAAAAAAAAAAAGAAAGAAAGTACAGACCCCTGACCGCAAAATAAAGCAGATCCTTGTTTTGTCCTCTTCAAAATGAAATGAACTGCAAGCTAGGCGCAGTGGCTCCTGCCTGTAATCCCAGCACTTTGGGAGGCTGAGGCAGGCAGATCACTTGAGGTCAGGAGTTGGAGACCAGCCTGGCCAACATGGTGAAACCCTGTCTCCTAAGAATACAAAAGTTGCCAGGTGTGGTGGCACACATCTGTAATCCCAGGTACTCAGGGGGCTGAGGCAGGAGAATCACTTCAACCCGGGAGGCAAAGGTTGCAATGAGCCAAGATTGCGCCACTGCACTCCATCCTGGGTGACAGAGTGAGACTCTGTCTTTAAAAAAAAAAAGAATGAAATGGACTGCAGGTGGGAGATTCTTCTTCTCCTGTCCTTGCTCACCCACAGCCACCCCATATCACGTTATTCACCAGAAGCCTTTTATGCCACATAAAGTGTAGCCCAGGAGAGGCCAGACCCATCAATTCATGGACATACATTTGTATCTGTTTTATGGAGTTCAAAAGAATCCTATTTTCATGGAGTAGAAAATGTTTAAAAATATCGTACAGGCCAGGCACAGTGGCTTACACCTGTAATCCCAACACTTTAGGAGGCTGAGGCAGGTGGATCACCTGAGATCAGGAGTTTGAGACCAGCCTACCCCGCATGGCAAAACGCCATCTCTCCAGGCATGGTGGCTCATACATGTAATCCCAGCACTTTGGAAGGCTGAGGCAAGTGGATCACAAGGTCAGGAGTTTGAGATCAGCCTGGCCAACATGGTGAAACCCCCATCTCTACTAAAAATATAAAAATTAGCCAGGCATGGTGGGGGGTACCTGTAATCCCAGCTACTCGGGAGGCTGAGGCAGGAGAACTGCTTAAACCCAGGAGGCAGAAGTTGCAGTGAGCCAAGGTGCACTCCAACCTGGTGACAGAGTAAGCCACTGTCTAAAAAAAAAAAAAAAAAAAAAACCCTGTCTACTAAAAATTAAAAAATTAGGCATAGTGCCTGTAATCCTAGCTACTCAGGAGGCTGAGGCAGGAGAATCACTTGAACCCAGGAGGGAAGATTGCAGTGAGCAGAGATCACATTACTGCACTCTAGCCTGAGTGACAAGAGCAAAACTCTCTCTGAAAAAAACAAGCAAACAAAAAAACCCCCACGATTTATTAAATTCATTTCTCTCACCTTTTCAATGGCCATTTATTCTGCTTTCAACTGTTGGGGTTAGTTGAAACAAATGCTCGATATTTTGACCCAATGCATCTGGCAGAAACCCTCCCTTACTTGGCTAATTCTTACCCAGCCCAGTCATGCAAGTCAAATCATGTCCCATGGAAAAAAACCAGCTTCTTGTGGAAAGTGCCCCGCAGGACAGCTCCAAACAGGAGTTTGCCCTGAGCTGCCATTCTGGCTGAGGCCTCAAGGGTGTCAGAAAGACCCTGCAGACTTGGATACCCCACCTGCTGAGTCCCTTGCATGGGGGTTATACCCCCACTCTAAGGCCAAGAGTAGATGCAGTCTAAAGGGTCAAATTCAAGGAATATCGTTCCTCATCCTATGGAGGGGGATGGAGATGGCTACATGGATGGGCAGAGTGAATTGAGCTCTCTTCTCACATACAGACTCTTTTTTTTTTTTTTTTTTTTGAGACGGAGTTTCGCTCTTGTTACCCAGGCTGGAGTGCAATGGCGCAATCTCGGCTCACCGCAACCTCCGCCTCCTGGGTTCAGGCAATTCTCCTGCCTCAGCCTCCTGAGTAGCTGGGATTACAGGCACGTGCCACCATGCCCAGCTAATTTTTTGTAGTTTTTTAGTAGAGACGGGGTTTCACCATGTTGACCAGGATGGTCTCGATCTCTTGACCTTGTGATCCACCCGCCTCGGCCTCCCAAAGTGCTGGGATTACAGGCTTGAGCCACCGCGCCCGGCCCACAGACTCTTTTATGACTAATCATTAACACCAATGGCTGAGCTGTTTTCTGTTCCTTTAGCCATAATTGGATACAGAGGAAGATTCCCAAAGACATCTACAGGTTACAGTTGAAACTGGCATAGAAGAAAAAATGGTGTCTTCTTAATGTGCCAATACTTTAATTTGGATTATCCCACCAAATACCTAAGACAATTTATTGAAAGTTAACTGAACTAATTTAGCTAAGAAACAATTTGTCATTTGTTTATTGATGTACAAGTTAATTAGAGTGGGAAGAAAAAAAAGTGACATTTGTGGAGCATTTACTGAGGGATAAGTCCTGAACGGGGCACTCAACATTCATATACTTTTTTTTTTTTTTTTTTTTGGAGACAAGGTCTCACTCTGTTAGCCAGGCGGAAGTTCAGTAGGGCCATCTGGTCTCACTGCAACCTCCATCTCCCAGGTTCAAGAGATTATCATGCCTCAACCACCTGAGTAGCTGGGACTGCAGGCGTGTACCACCATGCCCGGCTAATTTTTGTACTTTTGGCAAAGACAGGGTTTTGCCATGTTGCCCAGACTGGTCTCAAACTCCTGGGCCTAAGTGATCCACCCACCTTGGCCTCCCAAAGTGCTGGGATTATAGGCAGGAGCCATCGTGCCTAGCCAAGGATACCTTTGAGTTTCAGGACAGCCCTCTGAGATGAGCCATGTTAAATCCATTTACAGACAACCATGACTCAGAGGTGTTAAGTAACTTGCCCAGGTTCCCACAGGGAGGAAGTAGAGTAGAGGAGATGGGTTCAAGTCTAGGTCTTTTTGAGGCTAGTGCCTACCCTATTTCCATTGTACCAAGACAGCCTGGAGCTTTAAATATCTGAGCTGATTATACCCATGGGTACCATATACTCAGAAAATGTACACAATTATGTACATATTATGTGGTTGCAATTTTATCAGATAGGTAAAAATTAAAAATTGGTATTTTTACATAAATAGGACAGATAACCTTGTGGACACCTAACCACTAAGTAAGCAGCAAGGAGATAAATAGCTAAAGGTCCAATCTGGTTAAACCTTGGTCCAATGTAACCATTTAGGATCCCTTTGTTTAATGTTCCATCTCTCTGGATAAAAGTGGTGATTTCTCAGTCTTCTACCAGCTCCTCTCTAAGATGGCATCAGAATACATGAATATATAGAAAGTTGGATTGTTTGTCCAGAAACTGTGATTTCATGATGGATGGGGTCAGAGACCTCAAGCATGAGGTCCCGTAGCTCCCCGATCTGCACGTTCTTGTCATTTGTCCCCCTGGGCGCTGCTGCCCTGCTAAGGTCTGCTGCTTATGTTGTTTGTACCTTGTCCTCTGATTTCTTTCTTTCTTTTTTTTTCTTGAGATGAAGTTTTGCTCTTGTGAGTGCAGTTGTGCGATCTTGGCTCACTGCAACCTCTGCCTCCTGGATTCAAGCGATTCTCCTGCCTCGGCCTCCTGAGTAGCTGGGATTACAGGTGCCTGCTACCACATCTGGTTAATTTTTGTATTTTCAGTAGAGACAGGGTTTCTCCATGTTGGTCAGGCTGGTCTTGAACCCCAACCTCAGGTGATCCACCTCCCTCAGCCTCCCAAAGTGCTGGGATTACAGGTGTGAGCCATCATGCCCAGTCATCCTCTGATTCCTTTAGGCTTGGCCAGAGCCCAGTGGTGCCTCCTGGCTACTTCGCAGTCTCATTTCCACTCTTGTTGGGGTTCTTGCTGGAGTCTCTGAGGAGGTCTACCTGCAAATCTCATTTGGGCTGCAGACCTGTATTCTGTTCACTGCAGGCCAACTGGGCCAACCTAAAAATGGGCTTTATTCCAGGGATGACCTGATCTTCCCACCACAGCCTCCTCTACCTTCCTCATCAGCATCTCCTCACCTGCTCCATCCACTCTCAGAGCCCCCAAAGAAGTCGCCAGTGTATAGGGCAAACACCCACACTGCCCACTCCCACCCTCACTCTCAAAGCTTCAACATTGGAGGTTGTATTTTCTGTTGGGCAGATCTGGAATAGAGTGTTGATTGTCTCTGCCCTGTTTAAGCTAGTTACTAGGGTTGCCAGATGTCTAATTTCAAATATTGAAACTTTTTTCTGAGAAATAACAAAACACCAGATGCATAAATGTCCAGATTTAGAAAATACGTCTTTTCTCAAAATGTAACTTTAAATTCTTTTAAAGGAACCAAACATTCCCATGTATTTCCAATCTTCTATGATTGCCCTTGTTTTAATACTCAAATAAAATGGCCAAGTGTGGTGACTCATGCCTGTAATCCCAGCACTTTGGGAGGTCAAGATGGGTAGATCACCTGAGGTCAGGAGTTCGAAACCAGCCTGGCCAACATGGTAAAACACTGTCTCTACTAAGAATGTAAGAATTAACTGGGTGTGGTGGCACACGCCTGTAGTCCCAGCTACTCAGGAGGCTGAGGCAGGAGACAGAGGTTGCAGTGAGGCGAGATAGTGCTATTGCACTCCAGCCTGGGCAACAGAGTGAGGCTCTTTCTCAAAAAACAAATACCAGGCACAGTGACTCAACGCCTGTAACCCCAGCACTTTGAGAGGCTGAGGCAGGTAGATCATCTGAGGTTAGGAGTTTGAGATCAGCCTGGACCACATGGTAAAACCCTATCTCTATTATAAATACAAAAATTAGCCAGGTGTGGTGGCATATGCCTGTAATTCCAGCTATTTGTGAGGCTGAGGCAGGAGAACTGTTTGAACCCAGGAGGCAGAGGTTGCAGTGAGCCGAGATCATGCCACTGCACTCCAGCCTTGGTGACAGAGCAAGACTCCCGTCTCAAAAATACAAAATAAAATAAATACAACGATTGACATGCTGATAGTATGTCTGGTAATAATACGTATACAGAGAAAAACAAAGTAGATGGGTTGCAGAGTGCTGGGAGGAGAGGTTAATTATTTTCATTTTTTTTTTTTTCCTTTTCTGTTGTTGTGGTGGTGGTGGTTTTATTTTTTGTGCCATGACTCAGATTCCACTTTTTTTTTCTTTTTGGTTTTACTGTCTACATAAGACTTTGATTGTTTAAACAGATGAGTCAAAAAGGCTTCACTGAGGAGCCTTAACATTAGATAAAGCCATGAAGGAAGCACTGGAGAGAGCCATACCCACGACTGGGGGAAGGATGACCCAGGTAGAGGGAGCAGCAGGTGCAGTCCCTAGGGACAAAATCAGGAGGCCAGTGTGACGGCAGTGGGAACAAGTGAGGGCACAGCCAAGATGTGATCATAGGGCTAACAGGGCAGGAATAGGTGGGAAGTGGCTTGCACAGACCAGAAGACCAGTGTGACCATTAGCTTTTGCATGATGCATGATTATTGCACCCTGTGGAGGAGAGAAGTGATACAATCTAATTTACATTTTAGAAGGATCATCTGCCTCCTGAGTTGAGAGGAGAATGAAACTGGCAAAGACGAAAACTGGAAGATAACTTCGGTAGTCATTACAGTAACCCAGGCTAGAGCTGGTGGCTGGAACCAGTGTTCCAGCAATGGCACTGGGGAGGAGTGGTTGGGTTATGATACATGTTGAAGATCTGCCAGCAGGACTTGCATATGAATCCAGTGTAGATGTGAAAGAATGAGAGGAAGCAAGGATGAAACTTCGGTTTTTGGACTAGGTTTCAACCTAGGGATGGGGTTGTCATCTACTAAGATGGGAGAGAAAAGGAACAATAACAACACAGGTCAGGAAAGAACATTCAACACAGGTCAAGTTGAATGTCAGGCACAGCAGTTTCTCTGGGCAGAGTTCTAACCTCCGGTCTTTTTTTTCTTTTTTTTTTTTTCTTTTTTTGAGACAGGATCTTGCTCTGTCACCCAGGACGGAGTGCAGTGGTGCAATCTCAGCTCACTGCAACCTCTGCCTTCTGGGTTCAAGCGATTCTCCTGCCTCAGGACCCTGAGTAGCTAGAACTACAGGCACGCACTACCATGCCCAACTAATTTTGTATTTTTAGTAGAGACAGGGTTTCACGATGTTGGCCAGGCTGGTCTTGAGCTCCTAACCTCAGATGATCCACCCACCTTGGCCTCCCAGAGTGCTGGGATTATAGGCATGAGCCATTGTGCCTAGCCCCCAACCTCTGGTCTTATTGATGTCCTCCTCTCTCTCCATATCCTTTTTTCTCTGCCACCTTTTCCAGGCTTCCAGCCACCTTCTTTGAGCTACTAGACTAGAAACTCCAAGATTTGTGTTATTTATTATGTGCCAATGAACAATCTAGTCTATGCGTTGAAAAAATTGAAGAAAGCAAGTTCTCAGACAAACTGATGACAAGAAATGTCAAGAGCCTCATTTCAAGTTTGCTGCAAGGACAGAGCCCTCTGAGCAAGTCATACACAAGTAATTCTCGAAAGAAACATCTATGAAGAAGTAGAAAGGGAAAAAAGAAGACTAGAGGAAGAGTCGAATGCAAAAGAGAAAGAAGGAGGAAGTGTTAAAGAAGATGAATAAAGGATGGGTGAAGATTGTGACCAACCAGCTTTCCAGAAGAGGTCCTCATCTCAGCTACATCTATCAAGCCTATGATTAGGAATGCTAATTACTTCCCAGAAGAGGCCCAGCACCTTTTAAACTATGGAAAAATAGTTCTGCCCCTTGCCCAACTTGGGACCATATTCTTTCTCATTGTTTTCGTCTTCTCTATCCAAAGCCAGTAAACCCCACCAAGTTTTCTATTTTCCAAAGAGAGATGAGTACTACCCCTTCACCACAATGCTTCAAAGTGATAGCCATTTCTGGGCCGGGCGCGGTGGCTCAAGCCTGTAATCCCAGCACTTTGGGAGGCCAAGGCGGGTGGATCACGAGGTCAAGAGATCGAGACCATCCTGGTCAACATGGTGAAACCCCGTCTCTACTAAAAATACAAAAAATTAGCTGGGCATGGTGGTGCGTGCCTGTAATCCCAGCTACTCAGGAAGCTGAGGCAGGAGAATTGCCTGAACCCAGGAGGCGGAGGTTGCGGTGAGCCGAGATCGCGCCATTGCACTCCAGCCTGGGTAACAAGAGCAAGACTCCGTCTCAAAAAAAAAAAAAAAAAATACAAAGTGATAGCCATTTCTTGTGTCTCGCCAGGAATTTTTCGCCCATAATATTATGCTCTAAAGGAAAGGTTTCCCTTACATCATACTGTGGTCTGACTTCTGCACGTGTGCTGTAATTGGCATTCCTGCCCTCCACCTGTTTTTTGTGCACAGGACTCTACTGGTGGTGGGCTCTAGAAAAGGAGTTTAGCCAGGAAAGCAACAAAAGTACCAACAGCTCATAGGACCAATCTTGCCGACATCATTTAACTTAAACTTTCTATCAAAGAGAGTTTCTAACATATACAAAAAGGCAGACTTGTGCAAAAAACTTTCTAACCCCCATCACCCAGCTTCGACCATTATCAATCCAAGCTAGTTGTATTTAATCTATATCCTTGCCCCCTTCTCTTTCTGTTGTATTATTTTGAAGTAAATTCCAGACATCATATCATTTTGTCTGCAGATTTTTCACTGTTACCTCTAAAGAATAAGGTGGATTTTTTAACATATAAACTCAATACCATTATCACAATTTTAAAATCAAATACCATTATCACAATTTTAAAATCAACAACAATTCATTAATATTAAATATTCAGTAAGGGACTTCAAATTCTCGACTGCTTCAAGAATGGCATAATTTTATTTTATAATTTGTTTGTTTCACTAGGGACTCAAATGAAGTCCACATGTAATTGATTGGTAAATTTTTATGTATTTTATATAGGTTCCCCCACCCCTTCCTTGCAATTTTTTTCTTGAAAAAACCAGATTTTCGGTCCTGTAGAATTTTCCATAGTCTATTTATTCCTCACTGCCCATCTGTGGAATAATTTATCATGTATTTCCTATAAATCGGTAGACAAATCCAGACACTGCTGGCTTGTTTTAAAATCAGATTTGCCACTTACTTCAGTACTATTTCCATTATGTCATCTTACAATTTCTCAGAACTGTTGCATTTGTCTATCAACGTTTCAAATCTTGCAACATTCTTTTTAACTAAGAAACATTTCATAGGCTTATTCCAAAAGGGCTAGCCACCTTAAATCAAATGTTAGGGAAAAAATATTATTCTAGAACAAAAATTCAATAATAACTTTTTGGCACAAAAGTTTTAATCACATTGAGAACAAAAATTGTCCTAAACCTTGTTTGGAAGCAGAACTATTTTATGTGATATAATTCACAACCTCCTCCGGGAAGTAATTGGCATTGCTGTTAAAATGCTTTAGCACTTTTCTGATAGACCTAAATGAGATTAAGGACTTCTGGGAAGCCAAGGTTACCCACCCAGCTGACTGGCTAGCCTAATAATCTTTAACCAGACATTATTTTTCTCTTGTATCCAGTTTAACAGTGATTGACCATTTGCTTTTCCTATACAATTCCTAAAGGGAATCTTAAATTGGTACATTTAAAGGTTTTACCCCTTGTGGCTAGCTAGAAATAAAGCTTTGACTCCGGTTTATAATCCATTTGTCTAAGAAGTTGTTTTAACAACATTTAGGAAGAAATACTGTATTTTTTTACTAGTTTTAGTAGCTAAGAAATATCAATGAAATGTATTAAATATATAGGCAGGAGCACTTAAGTATATGGAAAATTGGTTTATTTGAATTCTCTCAGCACTTTCATTTGACTAATAGAAATAAATTTTTCTTCTTTGGCTAATGTAATTCATACTTAGCAGCTATCATGGAGTAAAAGATCTTCTTTCAGATTCTTTTTTTTTTCTTCTTTTTATTTTTTGAGACAAAGTTTCACTCTTGTTGCCCAGGATGGAGTGCAATGGCGTGTTCTTGGCTCACTGCAACCTCTGCCCACCCCGGGTTCAAGTGATTCTCCTGCCTGAGTCTCCCGAGTAGCTGGAATTACAGGTATACACCGCCATGCCTGACTAATTTTGTATTTTTAGTAAAGATGGGGTTTCTCCATGTTAGTCAGGCTGGTCTTGAACTCCCGACCTCAGCCCACCCACCTCAGCCCACCTCCGCCCACCTCAGCCTCCCAAAGTGCTGAGATTGTAGGCACGTGCCCAGCCCCTTCAGATTCTTTCTGTAAGCAAATTGTGCCTTGGACATAAGCTTTGAATGCTTTGAGAGAGGCTCACTTGATAAGTGGAAATTAAATCATGATTTAATTGTATCAAATGCCTAATGGATAATCTATGGGATTTAATTAATCTAATAGGTAAGGTTAAGTTGGTAAGAAGTGAACTTTACTCTCCATTTTTAAAAATACATTTAACTCAGGCCGGGCGCGGTGGCTCAAGCCTGTAATCCCAGCACTTTGGGAGGCCGAGGCGGGTGGATCACAAGGTCAAGAGATCGAGACCATCCTGGTCAACATGGTGAAACCCCGTCTCTACTAAAACTACAAAAAAATTAGCTGGGCATGGTGGCGCGTGTCTGTAGTCCCAGCTACTCAGGAGGCTGAGGCAGGAGAATTGCCTGAACTCAGGAAGCGGAGGTTGCGGTGAGCCGAGATTGCGCCATTGCACTCCAGCCTGGGCAACAAGAGCGAAACTCCATCTCAAAAAAAAAAAATACATTTAACTCAGTAGTAAGTAACAGATGAGTAATTGGGAAAACATTTTAAACTTGATCATAAAGAAATAAAAATTGGCCATGTGCAGTGGCTCACACCTGTAATCCCAGCACTTTGGGAGGCCAAGGCAGACAGATCACTTGAGCTTAGGAGTTCAAGACCAGCCTGGGCAACATGGCAAAACCGCACCTATACAAAAAAACACAAAAAATTAGCCAGGCATGGGGGCATGCATCTGTAGTTTCAGCTACTTGGGAGACTGAGGTGGAAGGATGACTTGAGCCCAGCACACAGAGGTTGCAGTGAGCTGAGATTGTGCCTCTGCACTCCAGCGTGGGTGACAAGAGTGAGACTCTGTCTCAAAACAAACAAACAAAAAACCCAGTTTCCAGCCTTGACTAAATAATTTTGAAGCCCCTTACTCTATTCCAAATGGTTAGCCAGCTAAAATTTTCACACAGCATTTATGTTGATATGCAAAACAGCAGGCCCATTCTGGAAAACCAGCTCAGGTAATTCATACTGACTCATCTGTTTTCATATGTCTATGCCAAAAGAGAACAGGACTCTCAGATTAAGAAAATAGAATCTAGGGATAACTGGGAATAATATGATTTCACAGGCTTTTTCAAAGGATTAGAAGTGCTATATATAAAGCACAAAGCACAGTGTTCTTTGTATACATAAGATACTTATTTTAATATATTATTTAATATAATATTTGTAGATAATATATAACATTATTTATATATTAAGATATATTAATTTTTTCTTATTTTGAGACGGAGTTTCCCTCCATCACCCAGGCTGGAGTGCAGTGGTGCAATCTCAGCTCACTGCAACCTCCGTCTCCCAGGTTCAAGCCATTCTCCTGCCTCAGCCTCCTGAGTAGCTGGGACTACAGGCACGTGCCACCACACCTGGCTAATTTTTTGTATTTTCAGTAGAGATAGGGTTTCACCATGTTAACTAGGATGGTCTAGATCTCCTGACCTCATGATCCTTGTGATCCACCTGCCTTGGCCTCCCAAAGTGCTGGGATTACAGGGGTGAGCCACCACACCTGGCCCCAATTTTTTTTTTTTTTTTTTTTTTTGAGATGGAGTCTTGATCTGTCTCCCAGGCTGGAGTGCAATGGGCCCATCTCGACTCACTGTAACTTCTGCCTCCCAGGTTCAAGCAATTCTCCTGTCTCAGCCTCCCAAGTAGCTAGGATTACAGGTGCATGCCACCATGCCTAGCTAATTTTGGTATTTTTAGTAGAGACAGGATTTCACCAGATTGGCCAGGCTGGTCTTGAACTCCTGACCTCAAGTGATCTGTCTGCCCTGGCCTCCCAAAGTGTTGGGATTACACATATGAGCCAGGATATATTAAATTTATAATATTTTTAAGGTCCTTCTTTTTCCCAAAGTCAAGAGATCCACATATGCTCAAGGTCAGGTTGTTAATGAAGATAGCCTGATGTAACTAAAATAATTATGTTTGTGTAGTGCTTAATGCTCTTCAAAAAGCTGTGGGTTTTTTGTTTTTGAAATGGAGTTTCCCTCTTGTTGCCCAGGCTGGGGTACAGTGGTGTGATCTTGGCTCACTGCAACCTCCGCCTCCCAGGTTCAAGTGATTCTCTTACCTCATGCTCCCGAGTAGCTGGGATTACAGGCATCCACTAAGATTACAGGCGTCTGTCACCACACCTGGCTAATTTTTTGTATTTTTAGTAGAGACAGTTTTCACCATATTGGCCAGGCTGATCTCGAACTCCTGACTTCGGGTGGTCCACCTGCCTCAGCCTCCCAAAGTGCTGGGATTACAGGCGTGAGCCATAATGCCTGGCCCTACAAAAAGTTGTAACATGCATTATTGCACTTAAACCTCAGCTGACCCACAGCCACCCAGAGTACTCAGTGGGACAAGAAGTAAAGATGCCCAGTTTGCAGATTCCGTGGAACGTGGTGAAGAATGAGACAGCCACCTTAATTCCAGGAGAAATGGATCCCAAATCCCATAAACCAAGAAGGCACAAATTATTAGCTTTCAGAGCCACAGGAAACATGCTGCTTAGCACAGAGTGTAGAGCTCTGCAGTTTGATGGTGTGAGTGTTACATGTGGCTCAGCCCTGGCAGGAGGCCTTTCAAAGCTCTCAGCTCTCCAAGGGAGGGTGGGAGCAGGTTGCAAAACACATGGCACTATGCCTGGATCCAGGGGCCAGGGTTGGTGTTAATCTCCCTCTGCAGTTTTGTCATGCTCTTTCTGACGCTCAGCATGTGTGTCCCAGCATGGACTGGCGACTGCTCCGCTCAGGTTTCCCCTCACAAAAACAGATGTCTGCAGGAGGGCCAGGCAACCCTGCTACAGCGCATTTAGAGCAGCCGTGGCAAGAAACTATCAGTGTGAGGTGTAAAGGGGAGGGCCCCATCACCAAGTCTCTCCTTTAGAGAAATCTAAAAATGCCATTTGACATAGAACTTCATGCATAAAAACACAGTGACATCCTTTGCTTTCAATGCTTTGCTCCCAGTATTAGTTTGAGAGCTTGTAATTGGAGCTTAGAGTACATTTCTCTGCCCTTTTTGGAGCTAGCATGTATGGAGTTCACTGAATTTTCTCCAGAAGAAACGCTGAATCGCCACAAAGCTGCACAAGCTCAGAAGAGGCTACATCTAGGTGAATCTCCTGCCATTCAAATGAGCAATATCTCAGTTTATCATCTGGAGAGTCTGTTTCTCCCACAATTAAAAGGCCCTGTTTTCAAATTATCCACAAGGAGTGTGTGTGTGTGTGTGTGTGTGTGTGTGTGTGTGTGTGTGTGTGTGTATGTGTGTGTGTGTATGTTGGAATGGGAAGGGAGAGAAATTTTCTGAGTCTTCCAATAATTACTAGATGTGTCTCAAAGGATTACTCTCCAGTGAAAGAGTGTGGAGAAGAGGAAGTTGGCTTGTGGTTTGATATCAACAGCTGAAAGGAATACAACAAAAAGGAGCATCAAAGAAAACTGGAATTTTGTCATCAATGCCTCTACGCAGAACAACTTTTATAAGACAAAGATGCTGGAGGCTGAAAGGCTATGGGACAAATTTGCAAGCCAAAGTCCCGGGAAAACCCCAAGGCTGTCAGGAATCTTCTACCTAAGACATCACTTGACTATTTTAGAAAAATGGCTATTCACAGAAGAAAAATGGCTATGTAGGACTTCACTGACAATATTTATTATTTTTCTTTTCTTTTTCTTTCTGAGACGGAGTTTTGCTCTTGTCACCCAAGCTGGAGTGCAATGGCACTCTTCATCCCGTGTGACCTCTGCTCTCTGCATCATCCCAGCTCCCTTCCCCTCTGTTTTCTGGTTGGATTCAGCCAATGAGAAGCACTTGGAAGAGATGTGCAGGAGATGTGAAGGTGGGAAGAGGAGACAGAGTGAGGTCAGAGGTTCCTTGCATTAAAACCAAGGGTTAGCAGTGGCTGTCTTTCTCTGGAAAAGGTCACAGCCCCCACCGTGCTGTGTTCTCCAAAAGCTACAGCTATTTCTTAGGTTCCTGGTTGTTTTTCCCTCCTAGTGCCCCTTCAAACCTAAGGCTGGTGAAGACTTCCAGCTGTTGCTAGCCCAACGGTACTTCACCATTCTTTGTTCCTTTCCTGTATAAACTGCCTCTTTGTTAAACTCTCCTGAGTAATCCCTCTTGAGTGTGCTTTTTGTTTCCTGTTGGGACCTTGACTGATGCCCTCAGTACATCATGGGTGGCACACATCTTCATGGGGCAGTGCAGTAAAGTACAATGGCCAATGATGAACAAGCAAGAGAAAACACAGAGGTAAGCTATGACTGCCTTCCCTCCTTTCCCAAGTTCACTGAGCAGTCAAGGCAGGGAAAGCTGGTAATAAATAAGGGCTGTAGAGAAACTTTCTAAAATTTTATCCTAGGATCTCAAGTTCCTGTCCCTTTTGGTTTTGGGATGGAATGATCCAGAGGGGCTTCTTCACACATTTCAGAATATAGTTAAAAGGTTTTGGCCGGGGGCACTGGCTCACATCTGTAATCCCAGCACTTTCAGAGGCTGATGCAGGTGGATCACGAGGTCAGGAGTTCAAGACCAACCTGGCCAAGATGGTGAAACCCCGGCTCTACTAAAAATACAAAAATTAGCTGGGCACCAGGCCAGTTGTAGTGGCTCATGCCTGTAATCCCAATACTTTGGGAGGCCGAGGCTGGTGGATCACCTGAGGTAGGGAGTTCAAGACCAGCCTGACCAACATGGAGAAACCTTGTCTCTACTAAAAATACAAAAATTAGCTGGGTGTGGTGGTGGGTGCCTGTAATCCCAGCCACTTGGGAGGCTGAGGCAGGAGAATCACTTGAACCGGGGAGGCAGAGGTTACAGTGAGCCAGGATAGTGCCATTGCCCTCCAGCCTGGGCAACAAGAGGGAAACTCCATCTCAAAAAAAAAAAAAAAAAATAGCCCGAGGTGCTATGGCAGGCACCTATAACCCCAGCCACTTGGGAGTCTGAGGCAGACAAATCACTTGAACCTGGGGGATGTGGGGGCAGAGGTTGCAGTGAGCCGAGATCGCACCACTGCACTTCAGCCTGGGCGACGGAGTGAGACTCCGTCTCAAAAAAAAAAGGGGGGGGTTCTTAAGTCATTATTTTGTTGGCCCTGAAAAAGCTGGTTGACCCTCTTTATTTTCAATAGAGGAGAGCATTTAGGTTTCTCTGGCTGTCATGCAGTATTGAGTGGGGCAGCCAAAAAAAACTGAAAAGGCTAGGGAGAATCGAAACTTTCTGGAGAGAATCGAACCTTTCAGAGCATGGGTAGAGTCAGAGATCCATGCAGATCATAGCCAGAGGATGGTTGTTTTAAGAAAGGACCTGCCAGTGTAGGAAGTAGGACTGAAACAAAACATCAGTCAAAGGAAAAAGGACAAGGAAGACAGTGCAGATTCCTGAGGACAAGAGAGCAGGTGTCTATCCAGGCACACCTGGAAGAGGCAGCTAACAATGAACCAGTGGGGTCAGTGTAGGTGCACAGCCAGCAGCAGGGAAGATCAGCAGCAGATGTCAATTTCCCCACAGAAGATCCAGCCCCTCAAAAATAAGAGAAAAATGACTACAGCTCATCCTAGCGGAGTCAACAAGAAGTCCAACTCAGAGATGGCTTGGGGCTCCTCATGGACTTCCTGTTTAAGGCTCACATTAGATCCTCATTCCTGAACAAGGATGGCCCATAGGTTGGGTAAGGAGACCCGCTGCTGGAACCAGAGGAATAGATACAAAACAGACCGTGGATCTAAATGGATGTGTCAGATAAAGACATTGGTGTTAGCACTGAAAGCCCTTCTAACCTGCCTGGGAAAAAGGCTGTACCACAAAAGAGTTTTTAGGCAGAGTCATCACAAAAAAGAACAGTATTGTCATCTTGCTAGATGACGGAGTTTATGTAAGTAAACCTACATAAGTCCAGCATTTCTCCAAATATGATATAGAAAGAAAAAGATGAATGTTGGAAATTAGACCAGGTTAAGGCCAGGCACAGTGGCTTACACCTGTAATCCCAGCACTTTGGGAGGCTGAGGCAGGTGGATCACAATGTCAAGAGATCAAAAGCATCCTGGCCAACATGGTGAAACCCCATCCGTACTAAAAATACAAAAGTTAGGTGGGCGTGGTGGCACGCACCTGTAGTTCTAGCTACTTGGGAGGCTGAGACAGGAGAATCACCTGAAGGCAGAGGTTACAGTGAGCCAAGATCATGCCACTGCACTCCAGCCTGGGCAACAGAGCGAAACTCCGTCTCAAAAAAATAATAATAAATGAGTAAAATTATAAAATGTGACACAAATACAGGCAGCTGTCTTTGTTTATTCAATAAAGTTTAAAATAAATCTATTTTAAAATAAAGCCATTAAAAGATAAAAGTGTGCTGACTCTTAAAAAAAAAAAGTAATAGCACTGAGAAGAGGGTAAGTAGTATATTGACATGTGCAGGCAAAATGAATGGCCAAAGTTAACTGGAGAACTGATGGTCAGATTTTACATGAACACTTTGTTTGAAACCCTCATTCCCAGGGAAACTGGGAATTTTTCATTACTCTAATAATTGTGTTATGATTTTTTTTTAATTTAAAGAAATCACCACATTCTAGCTTGCTTAGTATTTCCACAGTGGAAATAAATGATAATACATGTTTTACTGATGTTTTCCATTTGGTGAACTCAGCAGGCAAGGAGGTGGCAGTTGAACTCTGTCAATGAGAAATCAATTTGGGTTAGACTGATATGAAAATTAAACTACTATAGCGTATCAGAATATGGCAAAGTGCTTTTAAATCTTAGCCTTGGTGATTTATTAAAAAGAAGGAAGTGACTTATCGGAAAGGAGGAAGTAAGAGAGTAGCAAAAGGAGTTAATGATGAAAGGTGGAAGACATGATCATGAAAGCAGCCAATTCCTTCAGTTATTGCACCTGTGTTTTATTACATTTAAAGGAAAAGCATCAAAGTTGGATTAATTTTATTTTTTCTCTTTTTTAGGCATAGGAAAAAAATTAAAGGATAAGAGAAAGAACTATGGTAAAGTAGAAATGAGAAGGCAGAGCTGTGAGTAAAAATAAAATAACTGGTATAAAAGAGTAAAGGAAAGACATGGAAACCCAAGAAAAAATGGGAGGAAGAGAAGAAAATTGGCCAGAACACAGGCAGCACTGGTCCCTTTGTGTAAAATGTTTTCATCACTCAAAATTATAAAACAAGTATCTCGATAATGGTTTAATATTTACTTTTAATTTTAGTTTTTTTTTTTTTTTTAAGACAGAGTCTCACTCTTTTGCCAGGGCTGGAGTATAGTGGCACAATCTCAGCTCACTGCCACCTCCACCTTTTGGGTTCAAGCAATTCTCCTGCCTCAGCCTCCTGAGTAGTTAGGACTACAGGTGTGTGCCACCATGCCCAGCTAATTTTTGTATTTTTAGTAGAGACGGGGTTTCACCACGTTGGCCAGAGTGGTCTCGATCTCTTGACCTCATGATTCTTCCGCCTCGGCTTCCCAAAGTGTTGGGATTACAGGCGTGAGTCACCATGCCCGGCCATAATACTTATTTTCTTCTGCTACTGCAGTTTTAGGCTCATCATCCTACTTCTTATTCTAGAATGTCAAACACTGATGACAAGTAGCCCCTCTTTCTTACTCTACACTTCAGTATTTTGACAGTTTTTCTTTAGACAAGAATTTCAGGATCCATATACCTTGAAGTCTGGAGCAACTGCATTGAGATTATTTTTTCCAGAAAAATAAAAACAAATTATCAGTAGATAGATAGATCATCAAAACATTAATAATGGCACAAACTATCTGACTCCAAGCCATCCTAAAACTTTAGAAATGAGAAGGAAATAAATGGCTGTATTGTAAACATCATCTCTAAGATGGGGATGACGCTATCTATAGGTTACAGAGTCTTTGTAAGAAGGAAATGAGTTCATGTATAAAAAGCAACAAGGGTGAGGCACATAGCAAGAGCTTAATAGTTGGATTTTAAATGAAGATTCAGATTAAAATATTTTTGCTTCAGTTATTTTAATAACTAAAGCATAAAAAACTTAAACATGCTATTTTTAATATCCTCTTCTTCTTTTTTTTTGAGACAGAGTCAGTCACCCAGGCTGGAGTGCAGTGGCACCATCTTGACTCACTGCAACCTCAGCCTCCCGACTAGCTGGGACTACACCCAGCTAATTTTTTTGTATTTTTAGTAGAGACAGGGGTTCACTATGTTGATCAGGCTGGTCTCACAAGTGTTCCTCCCACCTCAGCCACCCGAAGTGCTGGGATTACAGGCCTGAGCCACCTAGCCTGGCCCTTATTCTTATTCTCTAATACTTTTGAGATGTAAAATCCACAAAATAAAAGCCACTTCAATAGAGGTGCTCAAAGAAGGAATGACAAGAACTTTCCTCCTAATGAAAATCTAGCACAAGATGTCCTCTTTTTCCAAAGGAAACCCTGTGCTTATACTCCTTTTCTGGCATCTTGACCTTACAGTCTTTCCCATCAAGAAAACATTTCCAACCTGATACCTTGTACCATTCATATAAACAGTACAAGCCATGATAGCATCGCTCCAGCTTCTTCATCTCATTCAGCTTTTTCTCTTTTCAGTTTTCCCACAAGGGACCACAATGGAGATAGCGTAGATAGATTCTTATACATCTGTCTTCCTAAAGTAGTGTTGTAAAAACAAATTCACAATGGTAGTTTCCTCAAAGGAAAGGGTCAAAAGTGGGCCAAGTAGTTTAATTTTAAAAGTGATTTTAGGACAGGAAATTGGGGCGCTGTTTGTGGGTAACTCTAGGATGGCTGAGGATTGTGATGAAGGCACAGATCCTACACCACTCCAGACTTCATGGGGTTGACCTCTACAAAGTAAAGCTTGTAAGCCCCTTGTAGAATAATATCTTACTTTCAGGCCTCTGACTGTCAGTCCTCTGCTCTGGTTAATATCATCAAGGGAATCTTTGCCTGACAGAATGTAATTTAGGATCTATTAAATATGATTACTTGGCCTTGAAAATGATGGATATTGGACAGAATTATAGAATCACTTTACAAAAGAAAAGTCTCTTTTACATCCTTTCTTGTGGAACCTAAAATGAAGCCTGGAGAAATCCCTCAGAGGGTTGTGGCATTTATAGGTTAGGTTTATGAAAAAGGGAATTGATATTCATATTAAAACTGTAAAAATTGAGCAAGGTGGAGAGAGTGAGCATGCAGACAGCTGTGACGTGTGTCTGAAGGGTGAATGGCATGGTGGCCAACTGATTTGCTTGCTTTAATTATATTGGTAATGTGAAAGCTGACAGGACTTGAAACAAGCTCTTTGGGTTTTTCATTCAAATACTAGCCCCAAGTGACTACTTTTTATGGTCCTCCCAATTTCCAATTACTTAAGTTTTCTTAGCTGAAATACTTCAGAGTTCATTGCTGGGTTTGTTTTGAAGGTATCCTATGCCTGAGTTTTTATTTAATTAAATTTTGGTGCTGATTATAAAGGTAATAAATGGTCATTGAAAAAGTTGCAAAGCAAAAAATTGCAAAGAAGAAATTAAAAATCTCCAGGTAGGCACGAAGGTGCGTGCCTGTAGTCCCAGGTACTCGGAGGCTGAGGTGGGAGGATCGCTTGAGCCCAGGAGTTCTGGGCTGTGTGTGCTATGCCAATCGGGTGCCCGCACTAAGTTCGGCATCAATATGGTAACTACCCGAGAGCAGGGGACCACCAGATTGCCTAAGGAGTCACGGTGAACTAGCCCAGGTCGGAAATGGAGCAGGTCAGAACTCCTGTGCTGATCAGTAGTGGGATTGCACCTGTGAAGAGCCTCTGCACTCCAGCCTGGGCAACATAGCAAGACCCTGTCTCTAAAAAAAAAAAAGAAGAAATTAAAAATCACTAATAATTCTGCCACCCAGAGATTGCCACTAACATTTTGCTGTATACCTTCTAGCCTTTTCATCTATGTGTATATATGCAATACACACACATATACATACATACACACATACAGGTGTAGCTGTATTATTTTTATTATTTAATTGGGCATAATATCAATTAAGTAATATCTTTTTTTGTTTTGTTTTATTTTGTTTTTTTTTTTGTCTTTTTGTTTTTTTCCTTTTTGTGTAGAACGGGGTCTCGCTATATTGCCCAGGCAGGTCTCGAACTCCTGGGCTCAAGGTATCCTCCCGCCTCTGCCTCCCTAAGACCTGGGATTACAGGCGTGAGCCACAGCATCCGGCCAATTAAGTAATATCAAAAAAGTAATACCAAAACATTAATATGTACTGTTTTATAATTTTTTTTACCCTAACACTATAACAAACCATATTCCCATATATTTAGGTATTATTCTATAATGAGATATTTAATTCATTGTATATATGTAACATCAACTTTTTTTTATTTTTTATTATTATTATTATTTTGGAGATGGAGTCTTATGTCACCCAGGCTGGAATGCAGTGGCGTAGTCTTGGCTCACTGCAATCTCAGCCTCCCGGCTTCAAGCGATTCTCCTGCCTCAGCCTCCTGAGTAGCTGTGATTACAGGTGCCTGCCACCATGCCCAGCTGATTTTTGTATTTTTAGCAGAGACAGGGTTTCACCATCTTGGCCAGGCTGGTCTCGAACTCCTGAACTTGTAATCCACTTGCCTCGGCCTCCCAAAGTGCTGGAATACAAGCTTGAGTCATTGTGCTTAGGAACATTTTTTTTTTTTTTGAGTCTCACTCTGTTGTCCAGGCGAGCATTGCCATCTCGGCTCACTGCAATCTCTGATTCCCTGGGTTCAAGCAATTCTCTTGCTTCAGCCTCCCGAGTAGCTGGGATTACAGGTGCCCGCCACCACACCCAGCTAATTTTTTTATTTTTAGTAGGGACAGGGTTTCACCATCTTGGCCAGGCTGGTCTTGAACTCCTGACCTTGTGATCCACCCGCCTTGGCCTCCTGAAATCCCCTCCTAAAGTGCTGAGATTACAGGCTTGAGCCACGTGCCCAGCCTACTTAAATTTTTTTAAAACCATTATCAGGGGTCGGACGTGGTGGCTCACGCCTGTAATCCAAGCACTTTGGAGGCCAAGGCGGGCAGATCACCTGAGGTCGGTAGTTCAAGACCAGCCTGACCAACATGGTGAAACCCCATCTTTTAAAAAAAAAAAATTAATTAATTAATTAATTAATTAAAAAAAAAAAACCATTATCAGATAACTGTTTGTAAACGTCCCTAGCTATTTAGGATATATTTCCAGATGAGTCACTATGCCCCAAAGTTTGCAAAATAATCAGGCTTCTACTTGTAGCTGAATTGCACATTACTCTTATGCAGAGTCTACATGAGAGCATTTCTTCACTATATCTTCTGTTTATCTTGCCAAGACTAAAAACAACGGAAGTAGCAGATGGAATTGAGATTACCACTATTACATTTCTGGTTGGTAGTGAATTTTGTGTAACAGCTAAGGTAGGAGCAGCATTCAAATTCTAAATTACCTCAAAATAAAAGGAAGTAGGGAGGACGAAATGGGGAGTTACTGTTTAATGCGTATAAAGTTTTCATTTTGCAAGATAAAGGGAGTTCTGGAGGTGGATGGTGGTAATGGTTGCACAACAATATGAATGTACTCAATACCAATGAATTGTATACTTAAAAATGTTTAAAATAGTAAATTTTATGATACGTGTATTTCACCACAATTAAAAAAATGGGAAACAGGAAAAACGAGAAAGTAAATTGAAAAAAGGCTTCACTATTTGTGTTGCAGAGGAGCACATTTAGAAAGAAGAAATTGATTTTATCCCTCAGGCAAAAGCAAAAAAAAAGAAAGAAAGAAATAGGCTGCTCATATTCCATGATGATGTGATGCTACAGTAGATGAAGCCATAATCATAATTAACATTTATATGGCACATTACAGTTTACAAGTACTTTTGTTCACATAATATCATTGACATAATAACCTTGTGAAATAGTTAATTATCTTCACTTTGTATATGAGAACTCTGAGACTAAGGTCAAATAACTTCCCAAGGTGGTATAGCTGCCAAAGAGCAGAAGCAAGACGTCATTCCAGGGCCCTAACTCTTGCCACAACCATCTTCTGTGAAATATACTACCAAGTCAGCAGTGAAGCTCTTATGCTGGCAAAACCATCAGATGTTTTCACTCAAAAAGTCAAATGTTTGGTACATAAACTGACAGGGCAAATATATTTAAATTGTGTTTAAAGAAAATCTTTAGCTTAGAAACTCTACTTATGGCTGGATACAGTGGCTCACACCTATAATCCCAGCTCTTTGGGAGGCTGAAGTGGGCTGATCACCTGAGGTCAGAAGTTCAAGACCAGCCTGGCCAACATGGTGAAACCCCATCTCTACTAAGAAAAAAAAATACAGAAATTAGCCGGGCATGGTGGCGGGCAACTGTGATCCCAGCTACTCAGGAGGCTGAGGCAGGAGAAAATCTCTTGAACCCAGGAGATGGAGCTTGTAGTGAGCTGAGATTGCACCACTGCACTCTAGCCTAGGTGACAAAATGAGACTTTGTCTCAAAAAAAAAAAAAAAAAAGGAATAAAAAGAAAATCTACTATTTAGTAGTGGCTTTAAATAGTTTAATAACATATTAGTTTTACTAATATACACAATATACCACTTGTTTGCATCCTTATTTTGTGTTTGTTACACTTTCAGATACTAGTTTAATTTTTTTTAAATCTCCCTCTGTAACACATTTACCATCCTGAAGGGGGAAATACGGGATGTTATCAGCACAACCAGGCAAGGTATAGTGTGAGAAACTGAGGAAACTTCTAATAATTTATAATCGTCAGTCTCTAAACATTAAAAATCCTTTCACAACCACTTATCCCATTAAGATACAAAAAGAGGCCAGGCGCAGTGCCTCACACCTGTAATCCCAGCATTTTGGGAGGCCAAGGTGGGCGGATCACCTGAAGTAGGGAGTTCAAGACCAGCCTGACCAACAGGAGAAATCCCATCTCTACTAAAAATACAAAATTAGCCAGGCATGGTGGTACACGCCTATAATCCCATCCCAGCTACTTGGGAGGCTGAGGCAGGAGAATTGCTTGAACCCAGGAAGTGGAGGTTGCAGTGAGCCAAGATCACGCCATTGCACTCCAGCCGTTACATGTTTTCAAATTAAATGTTAGAATAAAAATGGATGTTTTAAATGTAGATTTTCTGTTGCTTGCCAAGTTTTCTTTGCTTACTTATTTTTTGGACACATCTGATCAAAGATTAAGAAGTTGGGTATTGGCTATTATTTTTATTAAATATCATCTTGAGTTGCAACACATGATTTCTGCAATTTTGTAAGATCTCTTAGAGTTTTGTCTTTGGATGATATGCAAATGATTCGATCTGACAAGCAGGTGGTTTTAGTACAGAAATCTGGTCTCTTGAGATTTGTTTTGCCTGTCAGCCAATTTATTTTTGAAATTACAAGCATCATAGACATCATGAACATTTCTTATTCTCATATATTGACTAACCACATGCATTCAATACACATTTATTATGGACCAGCCACATGCCGTGTACTACAAAAATTAGACATGCTCCTAAGGAACTCTCATCATATTAATAAGCAGAGAAATTAACACATACACAAATTTTTAGAATGCAGTGGGATGAATGCAATACTAGAAGTATATGTACATAATCTGGGGTCACAGAAGTTATTTTTCTCTCGATAAATAAGAGATACCTCCACAGAGGAAGAATTATTTGAGTTCAAACTCAAACGATGAAAACACTTCACAAGGAAAGGGATGGGAAGGTGTATACACATTTTTTACTTTGTCACTTGCTTTCAGATTATTTTTCTTCAGATAATAGTATGGAGACACATAATATCAGATGCTCTGAATATAATATTGAAAACCTCTTTAGATTTCGTAGTCAGTTCATCATCCTTTCACAGAGTCAACATTCTCTTTAAATTGGCCAAACTATCTTCTTCCACTCTACATGCCATTGAGTGGATTGGTAACAATGCATTGTTAATCAATAAACATTAAGCTTAATTATTAAGCTCCTGGATTAATTTACCCCTGCATTGGTAGTGTCAGGATGTTCAGCTGCAGGGTGAGCCAGTCTCATGGAACCATCCATGGAGACCCTGGGCAGTTTTCTGCAAATCTGTTTGATTTGAGGCATTTATCTCCAACCGTCTTGTACCCTGTGCTATTATAACTACTACATTTTCCTTTCCTGTGGAAATATAGTTCAAGAACTATTGTTGAATTTTAGTCTTTTTTTTTTTTTTGAGGCAGTCTTGCTCTGTTGCCCAGGCTGGAGCACAGTGGCATGATCTCGGCTCACTGCACCCTCCGCCTCCCAGATTCAAGCAATTATTCTGCCTCATCCTCCTGAGTAGCTGGGACTACACGTGCACACCACCATGCCCAACTAGTTTTTGTATTTTTAGTAGAGATGGTATTTCACCATATTGGCCAGGCTGGTCTTGAACTCCTGACGTCATGATCCACCCACCCCAGCCTCCCAAAGTGCTGAGATTAGAGGTTTGAGCCACCAGGCCCAGCCAAATGGTAGTAATGTCTTTCTAAGATACTGTATCATCACCCTGTCTTACTCACTTACTGGTATGATGTAACATGTATCACCGAACAACATAATCTCCATTTTATAGTTGATAGTGATGATTTATGGTCAATTGATATATGCGATTTATTCAGAAATCATATCAACTTAGAGGTTCCCAATCAATTACATTGTGTGTTATCTTTTAAACATTAATTAAATTTTGAAAAGGAATTTTATATTACTCTAACTTATTTTTGATGGTCAAACAAGTCATAAGTGGCCTGTTGTCTAGAATCCTGATTGGCATCCATCTTGCTTATTCTTTGCTAGTAAATATTTCATGTTATTTTGAGCTATGCTTGAATTTTTTTACATAATTGAATCAAATAAATAATAGACCAAGCTGAGTGTGGTAGTGCATGCCAGTAGTCCCAACTAAGCAGGAGACTGAGGTGAGAGGATCTCCTGAGACCAGTGGTTGGAGGTTATGCCATGAGATATGATTATGCCATTGCACTCTACCCTGGACAACAGAGCCAATCTCTTTCTCAAAATAATAATAACAGACCAATACTTAGATGGTTTTTCTGTATAGCCTTATTTTCTTTCACAAAGTTTTATTCTGGATATTCTCTGCATCAGGATGTTCCTTTAACTTTGATGTGTCTGCCTGGTAAGGGCTTTAAACACTGTCATTTTCCCTGAGTTAGACTTTTGTCCATCACAGCCTGTGAACTTTTTCTCTCTTAGGAAAGGAAATCTTGTGAACAAAGTAGTTATAACATTTGACAAAGATTATAACCGAAAAAAAAAAACAAAAAACATTTGATAACTCACTAGTAAAAATGAATTCTGCCGACTTTCCTGTTCTAAGATTCTATTTACGTAATGGCAAGGTGGAAACAACAGATTGTAGTTGTGTGAATGTTATTTGTATATGTCAGAGAAAGAAACATCAAATTGGCTGGGAGCAGTGGCTCACGCCTGTAATCCCAGCACTTTGGGAGGCCAAGGCAGGCAGATCACAAGGTCAAGAGTTCGAGACCAGCCTGGCCAACATGGTGAAACCCTATCTCTTAAAAAAAAAAAAAAAAAAAGTAAGAAACATCAAATTTATCCTGAATAAGATCAAACAGAAAACTCCAAAGAATTTTAACAGAGGTGAAAAAGCCAATTAACTGAATTGGAAATTATAATTTTCAGTGTTTAGATAGTATATATTGAAAAGAAGTTCCTGGAAAATATTGATTAAAATCCCTCTAAGGGCTTTTGGATTCCGTCACATGCATTTTATTTCTTGGACTCTTTTGTAGTGTGGCACGACATCAGTGCTGGAGCATCTGTGCAGTCATGTCTAATCACACTACTGTGATGCTTCTATGTGGGGTCCCTTACATAGTGATCTGTTCCCTGTAGAAACAGAAGGTCATGACAACTCAGAAAGCAGAGATTCTATTGTTAGTTCAGATAGAGGAAACAAATTTTATTGTTAATGGATTTGTCTCTTTCCAATTTTTGGAGGAGAATTTCTCTACACGTTATTCAGGAACAAATTAGGCATTTGGTCAATGCAAAACTGAATCTATCAGTGAATTATATTTTTTTAAAAAAGAATGAGTCAGTAAAGGAGTGGCTTTTTCTTGCACCCAGAAAAATGTGTCCGTCTTCTTGTGATTAACATGCAGCTGAGTGGAATTCCTAGAGCGTTTCATTAGAAACACATACAGTAATGTTTCAACACCACAAGGGTAATTACCTATCAAATTCAACTGCTTCAAGAAAATCTTGTTTTCTTGCTAAGTAAATCTGAAGATGAATAATAAAAATATTGATATTAATTTCTAAAATAAAAAACTATTGACATTAGGATGATTGTCTGATAGCCATAGCTTCTTCTATACATTTCAGTAAATGCCAACTCTTACCTCACTAGCCTGTTGTTTTCAAATGTTTCTCTGACATGGAATAGACTCATACTAAATCTCTTATCTAATAATAATAAAACCTAACTTTTGTTAAGCAATTAATAGGCACTTTCCCAAACACAAGTGTATACTATCTCATCTAATCCTCACTACAACTCTGTGAGGTAGGTGTTAAACACACGCTCTGAATGAAGAGACCACCTAAACAGGCTTTCGTGTGAGCAACATGGCTGTTTATTCACCCAGGTGTGGGTGGGCTGAGTCTGAAAAGAGAGTCAGCAGAGGGAGATGAGATAGGAGTTAATTTTACAGATTTGGGATAGGCAGTGGAAAGTTACAGAAGTTACAGTTCAGAGTGGTTTTGCAAGCTGGGATGGGTTCATAAGGTCTGCAGTTACGAGGTTGACCTATCAATTGAGCAAGATAGGTTACAAAGTCCACTTGCCTTATCAGTTGAGGCAGGAATAAGGAACAATAGAAGAATGTCTCAAAGTTAATTCGGTGCTGCAGGGGTTGGTCATTCTTCTACTTTTGTGGTTTTACAGTTACTTCAGACTTTCTGTTTCCAGGAACTCATCTGGAGGTGTACGTGTAGGTCACAGAGGTTACCATGCAGTCTATGGCGTAGTCAGTCGGCCTAAAAGACCTTATGGTAGGTACTGTCAATAGTTCATTGTACAGATAAGTAGATTGAGACACAAAGTGGCTAAATGACACCTTGAGAAACCAATAAAAAAAATGGAGATCGAGAACATGTTAAAAGCCAGATCACACCAGGTGTGGTGACTCACACCTGTAATCCCAGTACTTTGGGAGGCCAAGGTGGGCAGATCACAAGGTCAGGAGTTTGAGACCAGCCTGGCCAACATGGTGAAACCCCATCTCTACTAAAGATACAAAAAATTAGCCAGGCGTGGTGGCAGACTAGCTACTTGGGAGGCTAAGGCAGGAGAATGGCTTGAACCTGGGAGGCAGAGGTTGCAGTGAGCCGAGATTGCACCATTGCCTGGGTGATGGGGTGAGACTCGTCTCAAAAAAAAAAAAAAAAAAAAAAAGGCCAGATCATCTGAGAGATGACTGTCACTTTGCAAGGAAGAAAAGCTTAGTCTTATCAAGCAAAAAGAAAATAAAAGAGCTTCCTTTCTGCTATATGAAGAGTTTAATGAAATTTTTCCAGAAAAATTATTTTAGAAAGCAGGAGTTGCACCAAAACATTATATGTATTAAATTCGGAGAGGAGGGAAATTCCTTCAGGCAGTGACCTTTATTACTAAGACTTGATTTGGAAGCCAGCTTTTAGAACTCAGTTAAAAACTGCTAAACCCAAGCACTTATATAATAGAAATGCTGATATGATCTTAATTCCAGAGGTGCAAAGGGTATAATTGAATTTAAGAACAATGTATCTTACCTATTAAGTCATTAAATAGATTGTAATAATCTGACTCATTTGGTAAGGACTACATGAAAGTGATTAACAATGATATGCAAGTAAAATGAGCTTGCACTATTAGCTACTGTATCTTAGGTTGTGTTTGCCAAATATAACATTAAATTACAATACAGTCATTTAAAAAATGTTATGGTAGTATATTTTAAATGTTTCTGAACATGATGCCAACATAGAGAGAGGGATTTTTAGAATCTACAGAATATTCCAAGTGCTTATGTGTAATTTAGATAGCTTATATTTACAGTTTTTAGAATTAAACCTAATAAGAAATACACATCTTTTTGACCCAAATTTCTGGAGTTCCTCATGTGATATGGTACATCCAGTTGGAGGATATATATAAGGATGCCAAGTAAATGCCATAGCTGGAACATTCCTCCACACAGTTATATATTTGGGACTAGAGCAAAAACATCCAGATGTTTGGCATTATACAACCAAATGCCTAAATCCAAGGGAAATCATGAGTTAAACACACAGCCATATAATGTAATCAATATAGTCATCCCATTGGGTTCATTCTAGCTCAAACAAAATAAAACAAAGCCAAAATTCTTCTTTTCATTTTCAAGGGCAGGGCTGAAAACCTGGATTTTCTATTTATATTGTCTCAACTCTCTATTTAATCTGACTGCTTTTAGGATCGGTAATGAAGTGCGCTAATCATTTCAGTGCAACATTGAATTCACTAGTGGAAAACACATTAGCCCTCAGAATTCCAACTTATTTTATTGTTGGTGTTTTGGTTTTTTGCTTCTGTTTTTTTGACACAGAGTCTCCCTCTGTGGCCCAGGCTGGAGTGCAGTGGCATGAGCTCGGCTCACTGCAACCTCCATCTCCCAGGTTCATGCAATTCCCTGCCTCAGCCTCCTGAGTAGATGGGATTACAAGCACCCACCATCACGCCTGGCTAAATTTTGTATTTTTATTAGAGACAGGGTTTCACCATGTTGGCCAGGCTGGTCTTGAAGTCTTGACCTTGTGATCCACCTGCCTCAGCCTCCCAAAGTGCTGGGATTACAGGCGTGAGCCACCATGCCCAGCCTCCAACACTTATTTTGATTGGACCTCTTGCTTGTTTTATGTCCCTATGTAAATACAAATATAGCGAAAGCGAGTTAATACATAAATGAGAATACATCTAATACATAGATTTTCCAGGTAAGAGTTGGTCACAATAATTGCAAATATATTCAAATGTTTTATTTTAGGCTTATATATAAGCAATAAGCCATGGATATGAATATGTGCATATATGTTAAAGGATATAACTCAATGACCTAAAAATTGCAAATTTCAAAAAAAAAAATCACTGCATAGTAAATAGCTTTTTTTAAAATCAAGGGTTTAAATTGAATGTGTGACTTCATTAGTGTAATAGATCATGGCAAAATTGCTCCAATTTTTCCTACCCTCACAATGTGTATATACAGCTCTTCCCATCAAGATGTTAAATTCATTTGTCCGCATGCGCACCCCTTGAATCAGGCTGTCTTGTAGCTTGCTTTCATCACTGCAATGTGGTGGCCGTGATGGGATGCCGTTCATAGCCAAGGCTTTAAGAGGCGTTTTGCACACTCACTCACTTGCTTCTCTTCCTTTGCCATGAGAACAGTTCTCGGCTAGCTGCTAAAGAATGTGAGACCACATAAGAGAGAGCCAAATCATCCCAGCTGGGGCCATCCTAGACGAGCCAGTACCACTGCACCACCCGCTGACCCACCAGCTGATCACAAAAACGTAAGCAAGACCAGCTAAGAACATTTGAGGCTGGTGCAGACCAGTGCACTCATCTGGCTGACTTGGAGGCTTATAAGAGAGAAATAATAAATGGTTGCTTTAAGTCAATAAGTTTAGAGGGTAGTTTCTTTTTTTTTTCTTTTTTGAGATGGAGTCTTGCTCTGTCGCCAGGCTGGAATGCAGTAGCATGATCTCTGCTCAGAGCAACCTCTTTCTCCCGGGTTCAAGCGATTCCCCTGCCTCAGCCTCCTGAGTAGCTGGGACTACAGGTGTGCACCACCACACCCGGCTAATTTTTGTATTTTAGTAGAGACAGGGTTTCAGCATGGCCAGAATGGTCTTGATCTCCTGACCTTGTGATCCACCCACCTTGGCCTCTCAAAGTGCTGAGATTACAGGCCTGAGCCAGGGAACCCAGCCAAGGGTAGTTTCTTATGCCACAATAGATTACTGATACAGTTAGTGACAGACAATATTTTTATAGCAAAATAATTAAAATATCAGTTATCTCTAAATATTAATGATCCTTGAATTTACATACATTTAATATTTTTTGATACACTGCCAACAGACTTGGCCTATAGGCAAGACAGATGTGATTATCCTCATTTTAAAGATGATATCATGGAAACACTGAAAAACTAAATCACACACTCAGCTACTGTTGAGGAAAGGAGTAGGGGTAGAGATAGATTTAAAGAGTAGAATTGGCTGGATGCAGTGGCTTACACCTGTAATTCCAACCCTTTGGGAGGCTGAGGAGGAAGAATTGCCTGAACCCAAGAGTTCGAGACCATCCTGGACAACATAGTGAGACACACCACCCCCCATCGCCCCCAACCCCCATTGCCCCCTGACCCCCCATCGACCCCTAACCCCCCATCAACCCCAAACCCCCCATCACCCCCCCACCCAGTCTCTTTTTTTTTAAGTTGATTTCAGTTCTCCTCTGTCTAAATCCACATCAGTTTTCAATTACCTTTATGATTTTAAGTGGCTTCATTGTGAATTTGACTTAAGGATTAAAAATAGCTGCATTCTGATATGCAGTGAAATAGCTAATAAAGCAAGCTCTGTCCCTACCATTAGGAAAACTAGGATATCATTCCTTCAATAAACCCCCTAAAATCAAAAAAGATAAAATATCCCAAAATCCTACACATAATTTAATATTAATTGTTGTTGTTTTGTTGTAGACTATCTTAGGCTTCCAAGGTGTTTACTTTCATTGAGAAGATAAGGGAGCAGGGGGAAAATTCACCTCTCTTACTTTGGTGTCAACCTTTAGGCTACTTAATAAACCAATTAAATTAAAGATTTAGAATGTACAAATCTTTACACTGAGATAACTACTGAGCAATCAATGATAATTTAAAAAATCAATTGGTCTTCTGTAGTAATTAAATTTGTCTGCTTAGATATAATTGATATTGTTTGCAACTAATTATCCAAGAAAGGGCTCTGAGGGACTTTCAGAGACTAAAGGAATTGAGCCAAAGAATCTTCCTAATTTGAAATTAAACTGAATGCCATGTTTTCTCAAAAACTGATTAAGTCTTCTCTAGAAACACAGTATTGAACAAACTGAAATACAGTCAGGAAATCAGTATTTCATTAGAGACAGTTTACCATAGTAGCTAGTACTGTGTGTGACCACGGGTGAATCACATAATGCTACTGTTTCAGTTCTCTCATCCATAAAATGGAAATAAGAACTATATCTACCTCACAAGTTGTTGTAAGCACTAAGTTAATATTAATAAAACCTTTACAAGAGGGACTGCCTTGTAATAAGCCTCGTGTTAATATCATTATCTTGGCACTTTTAGAAAGAAGGATAAGATAGTCACCAATTACAAGTTCATTTTATTGTTCTATTCTCACTTGTACCTAATTCCTATGGGCATTTTATATTCAAGGGTGACTATGCCACCCTTTCCCACATTATGAGATTCTGCTGTTCTTGGGAAGAAAGAGGACAAAAATAGGGAGATGGGAAGTTCACACTGCTGCACGGAATATCTGGTTACAAGTTATTAAGCCATACCCCTTTCCCTCTCATAAGCAATTCATTTCTCAGCACCAGAGGGGAAGAGTAACAATAAAATAAAACACGGGATCATCTTATCACTGATGCTGAGCATTTGTATATTCACTTAAAAATGTGGCAGAGCAGTTTACTGCAGCCCTCAGGCAGCCTAAATGACATGTTAGCAAGTTATATGGATATGCTATTACCTATTTATTCTGATATTCAATGCGGAAATGTCAAGGAGATTCCTACTTAAGTACACTAAGTTATTGACTCCTGGGGCTGGAAAGCACGCTAAGAAACTATTAGCTATTGAACCCATCCCTCGATAAGAATCTATGGCCCAAATAAAGGCAAACCTTTACAAATTCTGAAGAAAGCTATTACACTATCTTCTGCATTAAGCTTTTCAGTCTTCCAGGAAATTCTTTTTAAGGTTTTCTGGCTTCAGCTTAAGTACATGTGCATTTGTTTCTATCGTTTGATGAAATGAAAACAGCTGGTAGGCCTTCTGCCCCATGCAGCGTTTCCTTGAATTATCTTCTTAGTCCCAGTCCTATATTTCCCAGTACTAACCAGACAGATTTATTTGAATGTCATCCACTTACTCCATAACCTGTTTTCCCATACGAGATTAAATTAAGAGTACTCTGGCCAGGCACAGTGGCTTATGCCTGTAGTGTCGGCACTTTGGAAGGCCAAGGAGGGCGGGTCAGGAGTTTAAGACCAGCCTTACCAAAATGGTGAAACCCCATCTCTACTAAAAATACAAAATTAGTCGAACATGGTGGTGCATGCTTGTGATCTCAGCTACTCTGGAGGCTGAGGCAGGAGAACTGCTTGAACCCGGAAGGCAAAGGTTGCAGTAAGCCAAGATCGCACCATTGCACTGCAGTCTGGGCAGCAAGAGCAAAACTTGGCCACACACACAAAAAAGAATATACTATGCCCTCTCAGAAAATACAGGAATAATAAGTTGAGCTTTGCAGTCCAGATATGCCTTCTCCAAACTTCTGAAATACCTGTCAGTCAAATAAGGGTTAAGGAAAAAGAATAGCCCAAAGGTTACACACTTCTCTATTGTTACTGCCAGTGGTAGGTTAGGCTATTTTTTTTTTTTTTTTTTTTTTTAGACGGAGTCTTGCTCTCTTGCCCAGGCTGGAGTACAATGGTTTGATCTCATCCCACTGCAACCTCCGCCTCCCAGGTTCAAGCCATTCTCCTGCCTCAGCCTCCTGAGTAGCTGGGATTACAGGCCCATGCCACCATGCTAGCTAATTTTTGTATTTTTAGTAGAGACGGGATTAAACCATGTTGGTCAGGCTGGTCTTGAACTCCTGACCTCGTGATCTGCCTGCCTCAGCCTCCCAAAGTGCTGGGATTGCAGGAGCCACCATGCCAAGCCAGGTTAGGCTATTTAGTGAAGACTAAGAATATGAGCCAGAAGACCACCAACAAATCATAGTATAGTTCATGACATATTGTAGCTCCTAACAAATAATTAAAAACCATCTTTAAAAACAAAACAAAATAACAAGTGTATGAATTAAACACACTCAAATATAAGTGCTGAAGTTTTTACTTTTTATTTTATTTATTTATTTTTTGAGACAAAGTTATGCTCTGTTGCCCAGCCTGGAGTGCAGTGGCGCGACCTTGGCTCACTGTAGCCTCCACCTCCTGGGTTCAAGCAATTCTCCTGCCTCTGCCTCACAAATAGCTGGGATTACAGGTATGTACCATCATGACAGGCTGGGTTTTTGTTTTTTGTTTTTTGGTATTTTTAGTAAAGACAGGGTTTTACCTTGTTGGCCAGGCTGGTCTCAAACTACTGACCTCAAGCGATTCATCTGTTTAGGCCTCCGAAAATGCTGGGATTACAACTTGTCCTGTGTATTTGATACTTAAGTACAGCACTCAGATAGCCCCCTTTGCAACTGAGATGCTCGGTCAGTCCCCAGAGGCCCCCACTGCTAAAGTTTCTCAGCTGAGCCACTCCCAGGAATTGTTATTGGGTAAAGGGAGCTGTCTTACTCAAGATTACACTCTCAACCCAAGGGCAGCCCACAAGGATTAGTCAATGCATGGGCAGGGTAGTGGGTACAAAGGCATAGCCTCAACTTTGATGAGCTACCCAGGATTTAAAGCTCACTTGTGGGATTGTCTGGGTTCTTTAAAATTCCATCACAGTTCAACTTCTTTCTTACTCTGTCTCCACTTTCCTCACTTTCTTACAGGTGTTGTTCCCTAGAGCTTCCTGCTTTAAACCTTTGACATGCAATTTTCATCTCCGAGTCTGTTGTTCAGGAAACTGACCTTTGATACTTTCCCATATGAAATACACCTCAGGAGGCCAGGCGCGGTGGCTCACACCTGTAATCCCAGCACTTTGGGAGACCAAGGCAGGTGGATTACCTGAGGTCAGGAGTTGGAGACCAGCCTGGCCAACATGGCAAAACTCTGTCTCTATTAAAAATACAAAAAAATTAGCCAGGCGTGGTGACAGACACCTGTAATCCCAGCTACTTGGGATGCTGAGGCAGGAGAATCACTTGAACCTGGGAGGTGGAGGTTGCAGTGAGCAGAGAACATGCCTTTGCACTATAGCCTAGGAGATAAGAGTGAAACTCCTCTGTCTCAAAAAAACCCAAACAAACAAACCAAAAAAACCAAGAAATTAAATGATAATATTCAACTCATTTAAGAAACGATACTACAGAATAAATATTTCTATAGAATACACATTTTTTAGGCCGGGCGCGGTGGCTCAAGCCTGTAATCCCAGCACTTTGGGA
>NW_022437062.1:5668632-5684221 GCF_009761245.1 Sapajus apella
AAAAAAAAAAAAAAAAAAAAAAAAAAAGAATACACATTTTTTTAAATTATGGAATAATTAGGACAATCTAAGGGAAAGGTAAGGCCTTCTTATACGGGCTGTCAGATAAATACAGGATATTGAGTTACACTTGAATTTCATATAAATGATTAATAATTTTTTTTTTTTTTGAGGCAGAGTTTCACTCTTATCACCCAGGCTGGAATGCAATGGAGCAATCTCAGCTCACTGCAGCCTCTGCCTGCCAGGTTCCAGTAATTCTTCTGCTTGAGCCTCCCAAGTAGCTGGAATTACAAGCGCCTGCCACCACTCCTGGCTTATACTGTATTTTTAGTAGAGATGGGGTTTCACCTTTTTGGCCAGGCTGGTCCCGAACTCCTGACCTTAGGTGATCCACCTGCCTCAGCCTCCCAAACTGCTGGTATTACAGGTGCAAGCCACAGTGCTCAGCCAACAATTAATTTTTTAGTGCAAGTATGTCTCACATATTTTTACTTGCTAAATCTGGCAACCCTACTTCCAATTCTTTTTCTTGTAGTTAATCATTTTTTGTTTTTTATCGAAATTTGACTGCCCATCCTAAAATGTTATCCATATGGTACTTCATTAAGGCAGCTAATATTTAAAACCTTTCATGTTAAGAAGCCGAGGGAGATTTCTAGTATTGTCACCTTAGAGATGGCAATTCTGGCACAGGTATTTAATATTGAGATCTCAAAACACCAGCAGAAAACTTATCCCCTAGAGAATGAGGAATCTGGAATGTGTTTTTGACAGATCTACCACATTCTTATACCACAAATGCTGCCATGTTGTTCTTTCTCCTCCTCCCCTTTCCTTAGCAATAACACAAACTGTATTAATCAGCCAGATAATGGCAGTGGTGAGTGGCGTTGATGAGAGGCTCCACTGTACTGACTGTGCTTACCCTCCCAGAGGTATGACTTGAGGTGGGAAAAATGGAAACCAGAATGTGGCCCCTTTAAAGATGATGCATCTATGTCTCCACCAAAGGGTCTCATATTTGTATTGTTTTCAAGGCACTGTACTTTCCTGCACTTTGCTACTCAGAAAAGCTCGGAGAGGTTGAAGCAGTTAAGCAGCTGGCAAAAGGTTGCATACCTTGGTGGATCTTATATTTCTGATTTGCATTCCAGGATTCTTGGCACCATAATTTGGATAAGGTTGAGCTTTGGTAAAGTTAGAGACTCTATACACTGGAGTTCTTGTGAACTGACCACAGTTCCAGTCCCAGCTTCTAGTTTTTCTAAGTGAGAGGCTCACTATGTACATAGCCTCAGACTCTCAGCTCATTCAATCACTCAATACAGATTTCATGAACATTGGACTAGCTATGAAGAAACAGTAATGGACAAAACAAAAAAAAAGTCCTGTCCAGAGAACTCACAGTTTAGAGGGAAACAGATAATCGAATATGTAATAACAATGAAATGTGATGAGTGTGGTGATCGGTGTCAGAACATACACTAAGAGTCTCTATCCTCTCTGTTGAGGAAGGCTCCCTGAAAAAGCCTTGTTTAAGCCTACACCTAAAAGATGAGTAGGAATAAGATAAGTGGAGAGAGAGTGAGCAGGCAAGAGAGTGTTCTAGGCAGTGGGAATGGTGTGCAGAGGCCTGGAGGAGAACAGAGGCAATATGAGGAGGGTGTGAGACAGAGCAGGACTAAAATGCAGGGATGCATGAGACAGGTCAATAATTTTGCACCTCTTCAAACTAATCTTTTGACATATCTTAAAAATATTTATTTAAAGGAGAGGTTTATTAAGTCTGGAGAAAATGTAGTAAAATGTAGTGGGGTGAGGAGAATGCTGGTGGCTCCCCAGTGATTCCTTTGTGATCCTAAACAGAGGCATGACTTGGCCCCAGATCTGCAAAGCAAATCAGCCAAACAAAAGGCTTGCACCTAAGAGGACCTGCCCTCCTTAGAAGCAGTTTAATGACCACTGATTGCGACTGAAGCAACTCCACGGGGCGCTTGTCCCATTCTCCCACTCACCACCCTAGGAAGCTTCATTATTTCTTTTTTCTTTCTCTTTCTTTTTCTTTTTCTTGAGACAGTGTTGCACTCTTGCTGCCCAGGAGAGTGCAATGGCGCTCTCTCGGCTCACTGCAACCTCTGCCTCTCCAGTTCAAGCGATTCTCCTGCCTCAGCCTCCTGAGTAGCTTGGATTACAGGTGCCCGCCACAATGCCTGGATAGTTTTTTTGTGTATTTTTAGTGACACGGGGTTTCACTGTGTTGGCCAGGCTGGTCTCAAACTCCAGACCTCGTGATCAACCCCCCTTGGCCTCCCAAAGAGCTGGGATTCCAGGCGTAAGCCACCACGCCCAGCCGAAGCTTCATTATTTCTATCTCATGGCATTTATATTTTTTGTATTAGCACTCTTCCTAACTGGCTGGCTTTCCCAAATTCTGACTTGGTGAGAAGGAGATATGGGGCTGAAGAACTGGCAGGGCCAAGAATGTGAAGTTCACACAGCTCACTCACTGGGCTGAGTCTTCAGGCCCATGCACAAGAACACATCTTGACCAATTGCTGATGTGGGAGGAGCCATGTGGAAAAGAGCTGCAGTCCTCGAACCTCCTTCACTAGAAAATCAAGGAGGCTTTTAAAAATACATATTCCTTGGTCCCATTCCTGACATCCTTAAAATCAGCATTTCTAGGGATAGGACTTTGGAATTTGTGTTTTCAAAGTTCTTTCTGGATGAATCTGGTATTAACTCTGGGGCTCACTGGACTCTGTTGTAAAAAGTATACATTTCAGAGCCAGTAAAACTTCAATTCAAACTCTGGCTCCAGCATTTACCTGTGAGATCTTGGCAAGTGGTTTTTTGTTTCATTTTGTTTTGTTTTGGCTGAGCTTCAGTTACCCCAGCTAAAAAGGAGGAAGAGGAGAAGGAGGAAAGGGGTAGGGCGGGAGAGGGAGAGGAAGAAATATCATGGCTAACCTCATATTATTAAAGGGTTAAATGAGATCATTAATAGCTAGTACTTGACCCAGTAGTCTGTAACAGTAGTAGTCCCTATATTACCTGACCTTACCTTCCCAGGATGCCAAGCTCAATTCTGGAACCAGCTCCACCTGCAGCCCTCTGCTTTTATTTCCCAAGAACTTGTATTTTAACCATTTTCCATCTTAACAGCTGCTTCCGTGGAGAATGACCATGAAATAGTGGTCACTTCATGTTGAGAAGAGGGGCTGAAATTGAAGCCATGGGAAAAGGAGTCTGTCTAAACATTTCCCACCCCTGTCTGAGGCACACCTCAGGCACAAAAATCTTCCCAAGGAGCTGATCATCCCTCCCAGTGAATGGATAAAGTTATTGAAGGCTGATGAAGGTCAATTTGACTTTTTCTTGAACACCAGGCTCAGCACACAGAAATAGTTCTGAGGTAGTGGTGGCATATGCACTGTGTTCTGCTAATGACTGGGAGGGAATCACTCCCAAGCACATCCATTCTTTACTGAGAAAAAGGCTGTCTATAGAAGCATATATCAAAATTCCTTTTAAAGTCTTGGTGCAGTGGCTCACACCAAAGTGCTGTAATCCCAGCACTTTGGGAGGCCGAGGCCAGTGGATCACTGTTAAGCATGCTCTGAATGAAGAGACCACCTAAACAGACTTTGTGTGAGCGACATGGCTGTTTATTCATCTGGGTGCGGGCGGGCTGAGTCTGAAAAGAGAGTCAGCAGAGGGTGGTGGGATAGGAGTTGGCTTTGTAGGTTTGGGCTAGGCAGCGGAAAGTTACAGAAGATACAGTTCAGGGTGGTTTTTGCGAGCTGGGAGGGGTTCATAGGGTCTGCAGTCATGAGGTTGACCTATCAGTTGAGCAAGATTGGTTAGAAAGTCCAATTGCCTTATCAGTTGAGGTAGGAATAAGGAACAATAGAAGAATGTCTCAAAATTAACTAGATGCCGCAGGGGTTGGTCATTTCTCTCCTTTTTGTGGTTTTCCAGTTACTTCAGACTTTCTATTTCCAGGAGCTCAGCTGGAGGGGTATGTGCAGGTCACAGAGGTTACCATGCAGTCCATGGCATAGTCAGTCAGCCTAAAATACCTTATAGAATAACAGCTACCCTATGACCATCCTTCTTTCATGTTGCTTAAAGTTATATTTCAAAGGAATACAGCACCAGGTTAAGGAATGACCCAGGCCTGGGACCTAGAAGCCCAAGTTTGAAGTTTTGGGGCTGAGCTCTGTTACTAACTTCAGTCTGACCTTGGAAAAGTTGCTTGTCTCTGTGATCACATTCCATCTTTATTAGAGGATTTTGAAGATTCTATCTAGTTCTGACATGAAATACTTTAAAACAGACTTGTTCCTTAGATGCTCTTTTAGAACATATCTGAACCTTCCCAATTTAAAAAATAACTTGTTTAAGGTGGCTTCTTTCTGTCCATCAAATATCTTTGCTTCCATTCCTTATATAGGTCCAACCCAAGAGACAATACCTGTAGGAGGGCCTCGTCCTACAATTTCCTCATCAGCAGCATTGCTTTTGATCCAGTCAACTTGACTGGGACTTCTTTCCTGGATCCTGTGCTTTAGAGGACTCTACTCTGGATCCCCTGGTACCCTCTCTTCCCCACAGAGTAATAGATCTGTGTGGCCAAGGGGATTGTTCCACCTGGAACCTCCTTCCCTCTTCTAAATCAAGTTCTGTTACTTAGGAAACCCATAATTCCCTTGCTGTGAAATCTAAACCTGCTTCCAGGGATTGTTTGGGCTTCTGCCCCTCTCTTCTCTTTTTAGGCGTGAATTATACTGCCCAAAGTCTGGTCAAGGGGCAGCTGTGTATGGTGTCTGTGTATGGTGTTTGGAGTTGTGGATAGAGCTTGAATATGTGGGGTAGAGTCTACATACTTAAAAGTCTCTGTGAGGTCAGTATGGATAGAAGGGTGGGTGGTCCATTGGAGCAGGGTGAGAAACATCAATTTGTACATTCACATTAAGCTCACAAGTGTTAGGAATGGGCCAACTTGTGAGACACACAATTTTGCAAAGAGAGACATAGAGCAGTCAAGAAAAGTGGCTCTTCAAAGACTCTGTGAGTTACTTGTGGCCATATAGGAGGACCCTCTGTCAGAAGTGAGTGGGCAGTAAAAAGAGGATGGCTCACCTTTGGCTCTAGCTAGATTATAAAATTCTGGACACAAAAGTAATTTAGTTTTTATTTTACTTTATTTTATTTATTTATTTATTGAAACAGAGTCTTTCTCTGTTGCCCAGGCTGCAGTACAGTGGCACAGTCTCACCTCACTGCAACCTCTGCTTCCTGGGTTCAAACAGTTCTCTGCCTCAGCCTCCTGCATAGCTGGAATTACAGCCACCTGACACCACACCGGGCTCATTTGTGTATTTTTAGTAGAGACAGGGTTTCACCATCTTGGCCAGGCTGGTCTTGAATTCCAGGCTGGTGCTGACCTTGTGATCCATCCGCCTCAGCCTCCCAAAGTGCTGGGATTACAGGCATGATCCACTGCACCCAGCCACAAAGGTAATTTATAATTTCTTGTCTGGACTTCATACTGCCAAGCTAGAGTCATGATATTGTGCACACAAGTGTGATATTATATTAACAGTAATAATAACGGCAATAGATTATTGAGCCTAACCTCATTCCCATGCTGACATTGATTTCTCTCTTTGTTGGCCCATTTTCTTTCAACTGCCCCTGCCCTCCACCATAAATGTCCTTAGGTAAAGCAAAGCAATCCCTTTAGGCTGACTTAGCCAACCTTCAATTAACTAGTAAATCTGAGACCAGAGTACATGGTCTATTAAAAAGCATGTAAATCACAAACCTCACTCAGCCATTTCTTACATCACAGTGTTTTTCAGGATTAAAAGTGGTGATTGTGCAAATTTGGTTCTGTAAATTATAATTTTATATTACAAAAGGATCAAGATGGAAAAGTATATGCCCTTTAAAATGGTTTCAGTTGTAGTTTCATTCAAGTCCAAAAATTGGCTTGGAAAAATACTACCTGGTCTACAAATTAGCTGGATGACACTGAACAAGTTATTTACCCTCTTGGGAACTCAGTTTCTTTAACTGTAAAATGAGGGGGTGGGATTAAATGATCTCTAAGTTTCCTTCCAAATCTAAGGTTTTATGATTGTCTATGATTTTATAAGCAGTAATGCCTAGAGCTATTTAGCAGAGAAAATTGCAGAATGTGAAAACCTTTAGGTCTTAGCAAAGAAATGAAAAGACCATTCATCGGGAAATGGGGTCAAGTTAGAGAGCAAAGAGTGTAGTTGCCTGAGCAACTCAAGTTTGAAAAGAAATTATTATGGAGTTAAACACAGGCCTTTGCAGGCCAAGGAGAAAGAAAAGAAACAAGAGCTTCATATTTTTCTGATACTGTCCTGGAAGAGAAATCATGAGGTAGCTTTGCTTCACTTTCTGGAACAGGTGAGAAATAAAAGAAACAAATACGTAAAATACCCGACTGTAAGTTGGCTACAGTTGTATCTGCTGTAGTGTCTTTTCTTAGTATATTAATCATAGTCTAAAAATTTAAAAGCCAACTCTCCATGGGCACATCAGTGGCTACCCACAGCATTCTAATTTTCCCTCCCTCTTTAAGCATCAAAAATCCCCATCTTAGTTGGTTTGGGCTGCTATAATAAAATACCATAAATTGAGTGGCTTATAAACAAAAGAAAGGTATTTCTCACAGTTCCAGAGGCAGAGAAGTCCAAGATCAGTGTACCAGCAGGTTCTGTTTCTGATGAGCACCTGCTTTCTGGTTCATAGAGGGTGCCATCTGGCTAAGTCTACACAAGGTAGAAAAGGCAAGGACCTGTCTCTCTTGGGCCTCTTTTATAAGGACACTAAGCTCTGCCCTCATGTCCTAATAGCTTCCCAAAGGCTCCACTTCCCAACACCATCACCTTGAAGGTTGGGATTTCAACATATGAATGGGGGAGGGGGTGGCACAAACATTTAGACCATAACATACTCCCTAAGTCCTACAGTTTGAATTCTGTGCTGAAGCTGAGGTTGAAAGCCAGTGTCAAGCCCTCAAATCTTGTTAGTGATAATATGAGGAAATGAGACATTCAAGTTGCTTGTGAAATTAAATCATGATGTAGCCAACCAAACCATGTGTTTAATTCAAGGCTATAGTCAAAATACTCCAGAGAATATGGATGCCCCCCAGAAGGAGTGATCCATTAGTCCTCCTTTAGAGGAAGTCAGGAACCCTACAGTTTGCCTTGAAAGTTTAATTATATTGAGAGAAAAAAATTTCACACCAGACTCCACATGCTTTGTAATTGATGAAAATATAGAAGATTGCAGGAATGGTGTGGGAAGAAAACAGTAACAAAAGATTTGTCAAATCTCAGATGTGGATAACCAGCTCTTCAATAAATAAAATTTGACATTATTTCTGACAGTTTTAGTACTAACATTTGAAAATATAGGATACAAATATATATTGTCAATGAATTTTCTCTTATTTTCTGTTTCAAAAATTTCCTGTTATGTTCAGAAAGTCAAACATTTCCTGAGATTCCAGAGAATTTTCTTTCTTTTTTTGTTTTTTTTTTTTTGAGATAGAGTCTCTCGTTCTGTCACCCAGACTGAAGTGCAGTGGCGTGATCTCGGCTCACTGCAAGGCAGAGGGCCTTCTGGGTTCAAGGAATTCTTGTGTCTCAGACTCCCAAGTAGCTGGGATTATAGGCACCCACTACCATGCCCAGCTAATTTATCTATTTTTAGTAGAGACACTGTTTCACCATGTTGCCTAGGCTGGTCTTGAACTGCTGACCTTGGCCTCCCAAAGTGCTGAAATTACCGGGGTGGCCACCACACCCAGCCAGAATCCAGACAATTTTCACTATATTTATGTTTCTTTCTTTCTTTTTTTTTTTTTTTTGAGACAGTGTTGCTTGGTTGCCAGGCACCAGGCTGGAGTGCAGTGGTGCGATCTTGGCTCACTGCAACCTCCGCCTCCGGGGTTCAAGCAATTCTCCTGCCTCAGCCTTCCAAGTAGCAGGGACTACAGACAGGCATGCACCATGATGCCCAGCTAATTTTTGTATTTTTAGTAGAGACGGGGTTTTACCATGTTGGCCAGGATGGTCTCAATCAGTTGACCTCGTGATCCGCCCGCCTTAGCCTCCCAAAGTGCAGGGATTACAGGCGTGAATTTATGTTTCTTAATTTCTTTTTTCTTTTTTTTTTTTAGATGGAGTTCCTCTTGATGCCCAGGCTGGAGTGCCTCTTGGATTCAAGCAATTCTCCTACCTCACTCTCCCAAGTACCTGGGATTACAGGAGTGCACTACCATGCCTGGCTAATTTTGTATTTTTAGCAGAGATGGGGTTTCACCATGTTGGTCAGTCTGGTCTCCTGACCTCAAGTGATCCACCCACCTCGACCTCCCAAAGTGCTGGGATTACTGGCGTGAGCCACCACGCCCAGCCAGAATCCAGATAATTTTCACTGTACTTACATTTCTTTTTTTTTTTTTTAAGACGGGGTTTCATCATGTTGGTCAGGCTGGTCTTGAACTCCTGACCTCAGGTGATCCGCCTGCCTTGGCCTCCAAAATGCTTGGATTATAGGCATGAGCCACCACACCCGGCCTGTTTTCTTAATCAATTTCTTCTATAATTTGTTTTACAAATATTCTTTTTTTTTATTTATTTTTTATTTTTTTTTTGAGACGGAGTTTCGCTCTTGTTACCCAGGCTGAAGTGCAATGGCACGATCTCGGCTCACCGCAACCTCTGCCTCCTGAGTTCAAGCAATTCTCCTGCCTCAGCCTCCTGAGTAGCTGGGACTACAGGCACACGCCACCATGCCCAGCTAATTTTTTGTAGTTTTAGTAGAGACGGGGTTTCACCATGTTGACCAGGATGGTCTTGATCTCTTGACCTCGTGATCCACCCGCCTCGGCCTCCCAAAGTGCTGGGATTACAGGCTTGAGCCACCGCGCCCGGCCTCTTCTTTTTTTTTAAGACAGAGTCTTGCTCTGTCACCCAGGCTGTAGTGCCGTGGCGAAATCTTGGCTCAGTACAACCTCCACCTCCCTGGTTCAAGCGATTCTCCTGCCTCAGCCTCCCACGTTGCTAAGGCACCCGCCACCAAGCCCAACTAATTTTTGTATTTTTAGTAGAGACAGGGGGTCTTACCACATTGGACAGGCTGGTCTCAAACTCCTGATCTCAAGTGATCTGCCCACTTTAGCCTCCCAAAGTGCTGGGATTACAGGCGTGAGCACCCTCCCTCCTCCCCATGTTTTTTCTGCACCGGGCCCACACCTGTATACATAATCTCTTTCTTAAATCTTCTTCAAGTGATCCCAGTTTGAGAATGCCACTGTTTCCTGATGGGTCCCTGACAAATGCAGTACACCCCTGAGTTCAAACTGAGTCAGATCTGGTTTTCCTGGCAAACAGGTTAAGAAAAGCTTTCAGCTTTTTGAACTTTTGGGATTTCAGAATGAAAGATAAGATAATGTGAATCCATACACTATACTGTCTTTTTCTTCTGTTTACATACACTGTTCTCTCTAGTTGGATTGTTTTTCCTTTTCTTGTCCTCCTGGCTAACTTTTATTTAGCCTTTAAAAATCATCTGTCCAATGAACATCAAAGGTGAATTACCACCGACCAATCCTTTGTAGACAACCCACCACCCAACAGTCCTGGGCATGTGTAAATGGAACAGCCTTGGAAAACTTGTGTGAGAGGCCAGGCACCGTGGCTCACGCCTGTAATCCCAGCAATTTGGGAGGCCGAGGTGGGTGGATCACAAGGTCAGGACTTCAAGACCAGCCTGGCCAAGATGGTGAAACCCGTCTTTACTAAAAATACAAAAATTAGCCTGGTGAGGTGGTAGGTGCCTATTATCCCAGCTACTGGAGACGGTGAGGCTGGAGAATCGCTTGAACCCAGGAGGCAGAAGTTGCAGTGAGCTGAGACGGCGCCACTGCACTCCAGCCTGGGTGACAGAGTGAGACTCTGTTTCAAAAATATATATGTATATATTAATCACACTCTGGAAATGGGTCATCACGGACAGTGTGTGTGGAATGCATAAAACCAAATTATATTCATTGACAAATGCTCCCAAACTTGGTTAATGAACCAAATTGTTAACTAAAATTTTAAATACATGTTAGTTTTTTTGCCATTTCCTTTTTTCTTATTGTTTCTTCCCATTTTCAGTGGCTTGCTCTTCTGAGTAGGGGCAGGAATTCCTGTCCTAAAGTTGGATGACATCTGGCTGGAACCATAAGATGTGTGCTGGGACAGAAACCAGAGCAGCTGGCAATCTGGGAATTGGAAGTGTCTTAGCCAATTTTGAATATTTGGTCACCTTATCTGAGATTACACATAAACTCACTTTTTTAAAGTCTCTCAGAAGGCAGCTTTTATTGTGTAATTTAAAAAGAACTTTTTTATGTTGTTTAATGATCTGGGTTAATTTTGAGCAAGGATTTATGAAATGTGAGCTGGTGCCAGGAAAATGTGGATCAATTGTTGCTTTCCTAGAGGAAATAGTGGTCTTTTAACAATAGATCTTAATAAACTGTCTATATTTCTTTTAGGACTTAAAAAATAGACAAAGCAAAATATGGGTTAGTAAGATTTTGTGGTTTGTATGAAAACTAAATTGTACATGGCCTGCATAAGAAAAAAAAATGATATAATTAGATTCTTGGTTCTAGCAAGTAGATAACTCATTTAGATGTCCTTAAGAAAAGGTGTTAATTATATGACTATCATATCATTTAGGATTAGCATTGGCTATATGTGACAGACATCCAAAATAGTGGTGGCTTAAATTAAATAGTATTTATCTTTCTTGTAAAAATCCAGAGGTAGGCAGTCCAGAACGGGCCTGGCCCCACATCAGTGGACCAGGATCCTTTTCCGCCACAAACTACTGGGATTTCCATCAATGCATACAAAATCTAGCCAATTGAAAGGAAAGGGGAAGGATAAATGAAATTTCCCCTTCCTTTATGGATATGTGTAGGAAATTGCATACTCCACTTCCTAAGATAGCACATTAAACAGAATATAGTCACATGGCAGAGCTTACCTGAATGGAAGGCTGGGCAATATAGCTCTTATACCAGAAAGCTATGTCCCCAGCTAAGAAGTAAAAGGTTCCTTAGATAGGAAGATGGCAAAGACAGATATTGGGGGAAATGAGTAGTTTTTTTAACCCTAGAGTAAAGAATTATCAATCCCATCTGATAAGCCTTTAGGCTTAGCTTCTGCAGCTTTTGCCTTGCCTTCTTAAATAACCAGCCTTCTCCTTGTTTTTTTGTTTTTTGTTTTTGTTTTTTTTGAGAAAGAGTTTTGCTCTTGTTGCCCTGGCTGGAGTGCAATGGTGCAATATTGGTTCACTGCAACCTCTGCTTCCCGGGTTCAAGTGATTCTCCTGCCTCAGCCTCCTGAATAGCTGGGATTGCAGGCATATACCACCATGCCCGGCTAATTTTGTATTTTTAGTAGAGACAGGGTTTCTCCATATTGGTCAGGCTGGTCTCGAACTCCTGACCTCAGGTCATCTGCCTGCCTCGGCCTCCCAAAGTGCTGGGATTACAGGTGTGAGCCACTGCACCTGGCCCTCCTTGTTCTTTAATGTAGAGGTAAAGAGAATTACAAAAATAGTCTTCTATGTTTAGTTGACACTTCGTCCCTGTAGGGCAGAGCCTGCCATGCCAGGACAGTTTGTGGATGACTGGAACTGGAGCCAATTAAACCCTAGCCATGAGGCTGGAAAACAAGGCCTAGTTAGGAATCAGGAAGAGAAAAACAAATGCTGAGGAAGCCATTAACAGATATCACAGCGTCTAAGAGCAGCTCTTAGTTAACATGTTCAAATCAGAATTCTTCATTTATCTTCCAAATTGTACCTCAAAGTGCCTTACCATCCACCCAGTTGTTTAAGCCAAAAATTTAAGTGATATGCTTCAGCCTCTTTTCCTTCGCTCCTCATATCCAATCTGGACCAGTTACATAATTTGCAGATCCAGTGAAAAATGAAAACACAGAGATCCTTGTTAAAAAATTATTAAGAATTCCAAGACAGCCAGCCATGCTAGCTTACACCTGTAATCCCTGCACTTTGAGAAGTCTAAGTGGGTGAATCACCTGAGGTCAGGAGTTTGAGACCAACCTTGCCAACATGGTGAAACCCTGTCACTACTAAAAATACAAAAATTAGCCGGACATGGTGGTGGGTGCCTGTAATCCCAGCTACTGGGGAGGCTGAGGCAGAAGAATTGCTTAAACCCGGGAGGCAGAGGTTGCAGTGAGCCAAGATCATACCACTGCACTCCAGCCTGGGCAAGAGTGAGACTCCATCTCAAAAATAAATAAATAAATAGAATTTCAAGACAGCAACAGCAGAGCATTAAAGCAAATGTAGGGTCCTTCTAAGTGTGAGGCCCAGTACAACTGCATAGGAAGGCAGCCTTGCATCCAATATATATCGATATGTTTTGCAAGTTCTACCTCTGTGATGGTAAATTTTGCGTGTCCACTTGACTGGGCCATGATGTGCCTAGACATTTGATCAAATATTCTGGATGTGTCTGTGAAAGTGTTTCTGGATGAGATTGACATGGGAATAGGTAGAGAGAAAGTAAAGCAAATTATCTTCTCTAATGTTGGTCCCATCCAATCATCTGAAGGCCTGAGTAGAACAAAAGGCTGACCTTCCTGGGAATTAGAGGGAACTCCTTCTGCCTGACTGAGTTAGGTCATTAGTCTTTTCCTACTTGCAGACTTAAACTGAAACAGCAGCTATTCTTGAGTCTTGAGCCAAGCGGCATTCAGACTGGGACTTTCACCATCTGTTCTCCTGGTTCTTAGGCCTTCCGACTCAGACTAGAACTGCACCATCAGCTATCCTGGGTCTTCAGCTTGCCAGCTGCAGATCTGCAGATCTTGAGCCTTCTTGGCCTCCATAATTGCATGAACCAATTTCTTATAATACTTCTTTCTTTCCTTCCTCTCTTTCTTCCTTTCTTCCTTCCTTCCTTTCCCTCCCTCCCTCTCTCTTTTTCTTTCTTTCTTGTTTTTTTTTTTTTTTTTATTTTTTAATTTATTTTTTTTTTTTTTTAAGACAGGGTTTCACCATGTTGGTCAGGCTGGTCTTGAACTCCCGACCTCAAGTGATCTGCCTGCCTTGGCTTCCAAAGTGCTTGGATTACAGGCGTGAGCCACCGCGCCCGCCCTTCTTTCTTTCTCGTTCCCTTCTCTCTCTCTCCCTTTGTAAATACATGTATATATACAACTTCCAAAACATTTCTTAAATTGTTTAAGAAACAAACATACTTAGAGAAAAAGAGTAAAAAAGAAATTAAAAAAAAAAAAAAAGAAACAATGACATCTCTGGATCTCTGGTACTGAACTAAGTTCACAGCATCTGCTTTCATTTTTTGCCTCTTCTTCAGTAGTGTTCAATGAGAGAGAAAACCACAATGATGGAGATAGATATATACATACACACACCCACATACATCTGTAACAAATATATAAAAATCACATTTTATACATAAAAATTTAAATATATAATATATAACATTTTATAAAAAATCTATTTCTCTACATATAAAATATATTTAAAATATAAATATTGATATAATTTTAACTGTAAATTATATATAAATATACTTATATAAAATGTAGATAAATTAAGATATATATACATTTATTATAGGGCTTTGACCTTAGACAACTGTGGGGACTGATTAAACATTATATGTGCCTGGTGCCAGAGCTTGGGGCTGGTGCTTAGAAGGGATGATGGATGCAAGTGAGAACATAAGGATCAACTAGCATCTGCAAAGAGAAATATGAACCTGCAAGGACAGACCTCTCACTAGCTCCACAGATATGCTAATGCCCTGCTCTTAGTCATGAAGCTAATTATGTTTCTGGCCAAGGTCTTAGAGAAGCCTAAGGAGAACATCTGGCAGAAGTTGAAGGAACTGTGGGCTGGATGTTGCCCAAGGCCAGCAAGGTGAGTCAGCAGATTACAACAACATGGGTGAGCTGGAATGGGTGCCTGCGCCCTGCTCAGACATTTCAAGTGTAAAAACAAGCTACTGCTTTGTTCTTACTTTTCAAATACCATGCAAAATGCCTCCTCTGAGGCCTGAGTCAGGTAGCAAAGGAAATTCTTGAAAAAAAAAAAAAATCCCAGTTTAGCTAAACTGACACAATACAAACCCTCCACACCCCTTCAACTAATTCCACCATGGCAGCAGAATTCATTTAAAAATATAAATCAGGGCCGGGCGCAGTGGCTCACGCCTGTAATCCTAGCACTTTGGGAGGCTGAGGTGGGTGGATCACCTGAGGTCAGGAGTTCAAGACCAGCCTGGCCATCATGGTGAAACCCCATCTTAAAAAAAAAAAAAAGAGGGCCAGGCGCGGTGGCTCACGCCTGTAATCCCAGCACTTTGGGAGGCCGAGGCGGGTGGATCATAAGGTCAAGAGATCGAGACAATCCTGGTCAACATGGTGAAACCCTGTCTCTACTAAAAATACAAAAAATTAGCTGGGCATGGTGGCACGTGCCTGTAATCCCAGCTACTCAGGAGGCTGAGGCAGGAGAATTGCCTGAACCCAGGAGGCGGAGGTTGCGGTGAACCGAGATCGCACCATTGCACTCCAGCCTGGGTAACAAGAGTGAAACTCCGTCTCAAAAAAAAAAAAGAAAAGAAAAAAAAAATACAAATCAGGCCGGACAGGATCACTCAAGCCTGTAATCTCAGAGCTCTGGGAGGCCAAGGCAGGAAGGTCACTTGAGGCCAGCAGTTCAAGACCAGCCTGTGCCACATAGCAAAACCCGATCTCTACAAAAAATTTAAAAACTAGCCATGTGTGTCAGCATGTGCCTGTAGTCTTAGAAACTCAGAGGCAGAGGCAAGAGAATCACCTGAGCTCAGAAGCTGGAGGCTGCAGTGAGCTATAATCATGCCACTGTACTCTAGCCTGAACAACAGAGCAGGACCCTGTTTCTAAAATACACACACACACACACACACACACACACACACACACATAAATCAGACCACTTTTCTTTCCCAAAGTCTTCCAAATCCTTCCCATTGCATCTAGAATAAAATTCAAACTCTTTACTATAGTTTACAAGGTTGCATAGGATCTGACCCCTACCACTTCTCGGAGCTTTTTGCATTTTGTACTGCTTCCTCCTTGCTCACCATTCCTGAGCCACTGGCCTTTTCTTTTTTTTTTTTTTTTAATCTTTCTTTCTTTTTTTTTTTTTTTTTTTTAAAGATGGGGTTTCACCACGTTGGTCAGGCTGGTCTTGAACTCCCAACCTCAGGTGATCCACCCACCTTTGCCTCCAAAGTGCTTGGATTACAGGCGTAAGCCACCACGCCCGGCCTCTTTTTTTTTTGAGACGGAGTTTCACTCTTGTTACCCAGGCTGGAGTGCAATGGCGTGATCTCGGCTCACCGCAACCTCCGCCTCCTGAGTTCAGGCAATTCTCCTGCCTCGGCCTCCTGAGTAGCTGGGACTACAGACACGCGCCACCATGCCCAGCT
>NW_022437062.1:5684321-5713039 GCF_009761245.1 Sapajus apella
CAGGCTGAAGTGCAATGGTGCAATCTCGGTTCACTGCAACCTCTGCCTCCTGGGTTCAAGCGATTCTCCTGCCTTAGCCTCCCGAGTAGTTGGGATTACAGGCACCTGCCATCATGCCCAGCTAATTCATTTTTTGTATTTTTATAGAGACGAGGTTTCACCATGTTGGCCAGGCTGGTTTTGAATTCCTGACCTCAGGTGATCCGCCCACCTTGGCCTCCCAAAGTGCTGGGATTACAGGTGTGCCTGGCCACCCATTGGTCTTCTATCTGTTCCTCCCTGAGGTGATTCCTGCCTGAGAGCCTTTGTACCAGCTGTTACATGTGCCTGTCACTTTCTTCCCATTGATTGCTCTTCAGGTCACCAGGTTTTTCTTTTTATTCAGATTTCAGCTTAAATATCATCTCCTCAGAGACCTTCCTCCCTGACCACTTAATCTAAAGAAGCCCACCATACCTCAGTATTCTGTTACATCACCCTGTCTGAATAGTCCTTTTCACCATCAGAAATTATCTTATTTATTGTTTGCTTGTTTATTTTCTCTTTCCCACCACCATCACTATCAGAATGTAGGCTCGATAAGAACAAGAATTTTCTCATTTCTCTGCCTGGCACATGATAGTGCTCAATAAATTTTTGTTGAGGGAATTATAAACCAAAAACAAAATTCTAAGCCTCCCATGGATCCCTCATCTCAGCCAAGAGCATTCCAAAGTTATCCTGCAAAACTAGCTAAGGTCACGATAGGAAGCAGGAGTTGAACATGCCTCATTGTACTCTCCTCCCTTTGGAATTCAGGTAGAGCAGCGTTAACATTAAAACAGAGACCTTAAGACTCACAAAACAGACTGTAGCAATCAGATGCCAACATGACAGATGGTAGGCCCTGAAAAATAGAAGCATTTTACCCCCAAATATGTTTCTTTGATGTATTTTGAAATGATCCTACAAAGCTGTCTCTTATGGAGGAAATTACATTCTGTAGAGAATCCACTTCCTTTTCTAGGTCTTTTCCCTGATCCAGGAGATAATTAACTAAGAGCATGACACCTTTCTAAGTCTGATAAGAAACATCTACAACAAGTTTGTCCAACCCACACCCCAAAACAGCTATGAATGTGACCCAACACAAATTTGTAAACTTTCTTAAAACATTCTGAGATTTCTTTGCAATTTTTATTTTTATTTACTTTTTATTTTTGAGATGGAGTTTTGTTTTGTCACCTAGGCTGAAGTGCAGTGGCACCACCTCGGCTCACTGCAATCTCTGCCTCCCAGGTTCAAGTGATTCTCCTGCCTCAGCCTCCAGAGTAGCTGGGATTACAGGCGCTTGCCACCATACCTGGCGAATTTTTTGTATTTTTAGTAGAGATGGGGCTGTGTCAGCCATGTTGGTCTCGAACTCCTAACTTCAAACAATCCGCCTGCCTCAGCCTCCCAAAGTGCTGGGATTACGGGCATAAGCCACCGCACCAAGCCTTGCAAATTTTTTTTCAGTATATTTTATGTGTGGCCCAAGGTTGAGGCTACAGTAAGCTATGATTGCACTACTGTACTCCAGCCTGGGCAATAGAGCAGGACCCTGTCTCAACAAAAGAATAAAATAAAGTAACAGAAATTTATTCTCTTATATTTTGAAAGCTAAAATCTAGAACTAAGGCATTAGCAAGGCCATATTCCCTATGAAGTCTCGAAGAATTCCTTCTCGACTCTTCAACTTCTGGTGGCCCCAAGAATTCCTTCGATTTGTGGCAGCATAACTCCCATCTCTGCCTCTGTCTTCACATGGCCTTCTTCTCTGTGTGCCTATTTGTCTCCCTCTTTTCCTGTTCTTATAAGTGATAGAGTCAGGAGGCAGGGAAAGTCTCGACAGAAGAGGGTGGGTCCCCAGCAAGAGCCCCACTCTCAAGCCTGGCACCATGGCCCAAAGTGAGAACATATATCCTTGTTTTTGCACTCAAATGTGGCCTTTTCCAAAACCACCCATGGTCTGCCCCACCTCCCATCCTGTGCCAATAAAATCCCCAGAACTCAGCTGGCAGAGAGGAGAAGCAGCTGGATGTCAGAGACTACAATTGGTTGGAGAGAATTGGCTTGACTTCAGAGGGACAGCTTGATGACACAGCTTTGGAGAGGAGTACCGCCGGGGACAGTGGACTCCAGGAGAAGACTGCTCTGTCCCCTTTTCAGCTCCCCTTCCCACTGAGAGCCACTTTTGCCAGCAATAAAATCCCCCACATCTGGCTGGGCACAGTGGCTTATGCCTGTAATCCCAGCACTTTGGGAGGCCAAGGCACGTGGATCACCTGAGGTCAGGGGTTCAAGACCAGCCTGACCATCATGGAGAAACCCCATCTCTACTAAAAATACAAAATTAGCCAGGCATGGTGGTGCATGCCTGTAATCCCAGCTATTCAGGAGGCTGAGGCAGGAGAATCACTTGAACCCAGGAGGCAGAGATTGTAGTGAACCAAGAGCACGCCACTGCACTCCAGCATGGACAATAAGAGCGAAACTCCATATCAAAAAATAATAATAATAATAATCCCCCATGTCTACCATCTTCAAGTCATTCATGTGGCCTCATTCCTTCTGGATGCCAGACAAGAATTTGGGTGCCATGAGTGCAGGTGCAAAAGGCTGTCACACTGACCCTCCACTGAGCTGTTAACACTTAAGCTGTCCACAGACTGCAAAGCTAAAAAGGCACTGAAACACTCCTTCTGCAGCTTCATAGGTCATGGGCAACCCCCTAGCCACTGCCACATGGGCTGCTTGGAGTTTTGCTCCTGCCAGTGCCCAAAAACGCTCACCTCAGCTCCTGAACCCACTAATCTGTGCTTTCCCTCCCTCGAGGGGTAGAACATGGAGGGACCAAGTTAGCGAAATCTGCCCCTGTCAGTACTAAGGTGGCCAGCTAGCTCTAGTGCCTTGCACTCCAGTTTCTGCTGTGAAGGGGTCAGGGAAGTACCCTGCTTCATAAGGACACCAGTCAGTGGATTTACGGTTCATTCTAAAACCCAGATGATTTCACACTGAAAATCCTTAATTACATCTGCAAAGTTTCTTATCCAAATAAAGCCACATTCAAAGCTACTCAGGGTTAGGACGAGAATATATCTTTTTGAGGGACACAGGACAGTTTTCAGCTCATTAAAGGGCTGATTAAAGGTTTCTATCATGCTTCCTTCTTTTACTGAGACTGGGTCCCTTACACTATAAGCCTTATAGATTAGACTCTAAACTTGAAACTGCCTGTTAGGACTACTAGTGAATGTTTTATGCCACAAGAAAGACAGACATTTTTAGGTAATGCAGAAAGGAAGATTTTTATGTTCCCCTAAAATATTAATATTACAGGGGTGTCAGTAAGGGTGTGAACAATAATTAATTGAATGTTTGCCAGATCCAGAATTGGGAATTTATTTGATTGCAAACCTGTCAATGCACCCCTCAGGGTACACTGAGTACCTGTATGCTTAACAATACTTGGCAATGTGATAAATTGCCTGGATTAGTAAGTAAAGTTTCTGACAATGTAACAGCTGGAAGGATAAATAACCTTTGTTTTGCATATGTGTTAACATTTAAGGCCAGGTGCATTGGCTCATGCCTGTAATCCCAGCACTTTGGGAGGCAGAGGCAGGCGGATCACGAAGTCAAGAGATCAAGACCATCCTGGCCAACATGGTGAAACCCCATCTCTACTAAAAATACAAAAATTAGCTGGGTGTGGTGCCTGTAATCCCAGCTACTCAGGAGGCTGAGGCAGGAGAATTGCTTGAACTCAGGAGGCAGAGGTTGCTGTGAGCAGAGGTCGCATCACTGCACTCCAGCCTGGCAACAGAGCAAGACTCCGTCTCAAAAAAAAAAAAAAAATTTTAAGAGGCTTTAGAAACAAACCATTCTACATTGTTGTTGAGAAGTCATTTGGAAAAATCAGGCTTGTTGGAACAAGTTGCTATGGGAGGAACTTACGCAAAGCATTGCAGGAGAAGCTCAAAACTTACTATGAAAACTTGAGATACCCTCCCCACCTCCTGTTCTTAAAGAAGTCATTCAAGGGGAGGAAGAGAGAAGACTGACTATTAAGAGAACTGTTCGGGCCAGCCACGGTGACTCATGCCTGTGATCCCAGCACTTTGGGAGGCCGAGGTGGGTGGATCACAAGGTCAGGAGTTCAAGACCAGCCTGGGCAACATGATGAAACCTCGTCTCTACTAAAAATAAAAAATTACCTGGGCATGGTGGTATGTACCTGTAGTTCCAGCTATTTGGGAGGCTGAGGCAGGAGAATTGCTTGAACCTGGGAGGCAGAGGTTGCAGTGAGCCAAGATCACACCATTGCACTCCAGCCTGGGTGACAGAGAGAGACTCTGTCTCAAAGGAGAAAAAAAAAATGAGTTCAGTGTGAGAAGTGAAAGCACCAGTCCAGCCATACAGAGCTGGCAATGAGGAAGATTACCTTTAGCCACCTGTATTCAGATTTCTAACTACTAAAGCCCTTGATCATAAGATAAGTAGGTTCTTACTTTGGGTGAGAAAGCACATCAGAAAAGCCCAGAACCTTAAACAGAAATCATACCTACTAAGTATTTACCTAATTGGGAAGCCAGATCTTACACAGGAGAGATCAGTATCATCTCACATATTTACCCCTAGAATCTAGCAGACACCAGAGACAGATTTAAAGCCCACAACACTACTTGTAGATGGGGACTGAGAAAGGAAATGTTTAGTCTGTGCTGGCTTTTATGAAGAAGGGCATTTTTTTTTTCAGTAGACTCTGTGAGAAGAACACTATCACCGGCCTCCAGAAAGTAAGATCCAGAAACAAGAGAGGGTCACAATGTCAAGCTCACCTGACTCCGTAAGCAAAAACCATAGTTCCTCCCACCGTCCTTGGTTGGCCTAGACCTTTGTCTTAAGAGTCATAGTGAAAATACCTTTGCAAAAATTGTAACTGAGACAATTACGACTGACCTAATCGACTCCATCTTGCTTTTAAACCTCCAAGTTGTCCTTGTTCGTTCTTGGGTGTGGACCCAACAAACTTTGGGAGGAACTTAGTTTATAGTTTAGCTTTGAAACAAAGACAATAACAGCTCTTTCCCAAAATAAACCCCCTTCCTGCCTGGGGACTAGGCGGCTTTTTTTAGGACTAATAAATTAGCTACAGGATTAGAGATTGTGGTTTCAGAGTCATGCAGCTGGAAGCAGCAAGATTCTGAACCTCCTCAAATTGTTCCCAGGATAGCATCACTATTGTAAAACCTATTATCTGTGCTTGACATATTTTGCAGACCCTACACTTGATAGATCAGCTGGCACCACCCAGATCAATAAACTGGCTCATCTGGTCTTGTGGCCTCCACCCACGAAATGACTCAGTATAAGAGGACAGCTTCGACTCCCTATGATTTCATCTCTGAGCCAACCAATCAGTACTCCCGATTCACTGCCTCCTCGCCAACCAAATTATCCTTAAAAACTCTGATCCCCAAATTCTCGGGTAGGCTGATTTGAGTAATAATAAAACTCTGGCCTCCCGTACAACCAGTTCTGTGTGAATTAAACTCTTTGCTATTGCAATTCCCCTGTCTTGACAAATAAGCTCTGTGTAGGCAGTGGCCAAGGTGAACCTTCTGGATGGTTACAAGAGGGCTATTCACTGGGGTCGAGAGGTTGGTCTTGACTCTAAGGATGAAGAAGTATGGTCAAAACCTTATGGGGGAGTTCTGCCTGCTTCCAGGTAACTCTGGAATCTCAGTGCTACCGAATTTGAACCACACATGGGAAGTGGAAAAGTGGGGCAGGAATCGGGTTTGGAACAATACCTAATACCTAACTAGGGCCAGAAATCCAATAAATATGATCATCAATGGAGCTTTAGAGATTTCCAGCAATCCTTTAGGCGACTGGGACTAGCCTGTGAGCTGTAGATGGTCCAACTGCCCTAAGTAAAATACAGTACAGCTGTATTGTGCTTTATCTTCTGATCTCAACTTATCCCCCACCCTCTCCCTCCTCCCAGTCCACCCACACCTATGCCACAATGCTCTCAGAAGTTGTGTAGCACAATGTACGAGAAGTTGCAAGTATTATTCTCAAGGAAGTACAGTATATGATGGGAAGCAGAGGGTTTTAGTCACCAAAAATCCTCTTAAGAAATAGAATTTGTTTATTGAAAAAAATTCTTTGACAATTGCTTGAGGGTAGACACTGACACCTGAGGGGTACAGATTTGAGTGGACTATCTGCAGAAGGCAAGCAGATGGCTTTGTAGGTTGCTCCACAGAGGGAATGGGAAAAGGAGAGAGGAAAGATAAGAGATAAGACAAAACCAGGAGATGTGCACTCCTTGCCAGCCTGTTACTTAGGGCAGTAGACATCTTTAACACTGTTAAAAGTCAATTTCAAAAATGTCTGTCTTTCAAATATTCCAAAAAGCATACAAAATATGCTAAAAGTATAGACTGCTTTCAAGCACAATTATTTTGGTAACAAATGAAAGATGTATAGGATCTGAAGAGAAACCAGAGAATCAAGTACAATTATTTTGGATAAAAGATAGAAAAAGAAGAAGAAAAATTTTAAAAAGAAAACATTGGCTGGGTGCTGTGGCTCATGCCTGTAATCCCAGCACTTTGGGAGGCCAAGGTGGGTGGATCACCTGAGTTCGGGAGTTTGAGATTAACCTGACCAACATAGTGAAACCCCATCTCTACTAAAAATACCAAAAAAATTAGCTGGGCATGGTGGTGGGTGCCCGTAATCCCAGCTACTGGGGAGGCTGAGGCAGAAGAGTCACTAGAACCCAGAAGGTGGAAGTTGTAGTGAGTCAAGATCGCGCCATTACACTCCAGCCTGGGCAACAAGAGCAAGACACCATCTCAAAAAAAAAAAAAAAAGAAAACATTTGCATATAAGGACTTTCTGAGTTTCTTGCTAAGAGCCTGGTGAGCAGTAGGTGTTCCAAATTATTTGCTGCATGAGTGACTCTCCTACCACTCCCCACTTTCCCAACCTGTACTTTACACTCCAGCACCTACTTGTATTTCCTGTTTGCCATGCCTTCTCTCACTGTGTGCCTTTTGTGTTTGGAATATTCTCTGCCTATCTTTCCTTTCCCCACCCTCCTCCAAAAGCACTCTCTCTTGTCCACTAAACAAGTTTCTACTCATTTTTCTCCCTGCCTCCTACCATCTCCCATGGGCAAGGCAGTCTCTCATTTCCACCAGGTTTGAACTAAAAAATCACAGAACTAGGCGGGGCGCAGTGTCTCATGCCTATAATCCCAGCACTTTGGGAGGCCGAGGCGGGTGGATCACCTGAGGTCAGGAGTTTGAGACTAGCCTGGCCAACATGATGAAACCTTGTCTCTACTAAAAATACAAAAATTAGTCAGGCATGGTAGCAGATGCCTGTAGTCCCAGTTACTCGGGAGGCTGAGGCAGGAGAATCACTTGAATCTGGGAGGCAGAGGTTGCAGTGAGCCGAGATCACACCATTGCACTCCAGCCTGGGTAACAGAGCGAGACTCTGTACCAAAAACAAAAAACAAAAACACACCACAGAACTCATTAAGGCCATCTCTGGCTATCTACTAAAATGCCAGCATCCTCACTCCCACCCCCAAATCTTCACAGCCCTCTCCTGTGCTTTTTCTTCTCAGTTCTTACTAATATTTAATGTATTACATATTTTAACTGACTTGATTTGTTGTCTCCCTCCTTCAGTAGAATATAAAATCTATGAAGACATGGATTTTTGACTTTTTGTCTGCTCAAACTCCTGCCTAGAATAGGACTTGACACAGAATAAGCGCTTAATATATGCAGAATGGATGGATGGATGGATGGCTGATTGCAGCCACAGCTCAGGGACCATCTGCACCCCCCAGGCAGATTTAGAAGTTCCTCCCCCTGTCTATATCTGCTCTTATCGTATTGTATTAATACTTGTTTGTAGGTTATTTTCTCCTCTGAGCTAAAAACCAATTTAAGGTTCAGAGCCTAACTGCTCTTCATCTTTATATAAGTAGAAGTGAATCTTTAGTGCTTGGTACATATATGTCTTTTCTTATTTTAAGACAAAATCTTTGTCATCCAGGCTAGAGTGCAGTGGTATGAACATGGCTCACTGTAGCCTTGACCTTCTGGGCTAGAGCAATCCTCCCACCTCAGCATGCTGAATAGCTGGGACTACAGGCACATGCCAGCATGCCTGGCTAATTTTTGTACTTTTTTGTAGATATGGGCTCTCACTATGTTGCCCAAGTTGATCTTGAACTCCTGGGCTCAAGTGATTCTTCTGACTCAATCTCCCAAAGTTCTGGGATTACAGGCATGAGCCACAGTGCCCAGCTGGTACATGCCATTAAATAAATGATCAGGATCTCATTTTACGGATGAGAGAACAGAGGTTCAGAAAGGTTAAACAACTTTTAAGGACACAACTAGTAAGCTACAGAGGTTAAGATGCTTACCCAAACATATTTCCTACACCCTCTTTATTTTTCCTCGTCACACTATCTTTTTTCCTCCTGCCACCTCTGCCCTACCATGTTCTGTCTTGCCCCCACATTTTTTATTTATCCATAGTCTGCCCACTACTAAGTACTAGTTCAAATTTAATGTATTCAGTGAAATCTTCCTTGATTACTCTTATTCATATTAAGTTCTTTCTTTTCCAGAAGGCTCCTGAGATAGCTCTCAGGGTAAATGGGGGAGGTAAATGGGAGCTCTCAGGGTAAATGATACAGGGCATGTGTTGGAGAATAGCACATTAATGTCCTAAATGTATTCACACTCCATATTCAGACTCTCAGTGCAAAGGCCAATTTGTTTTGCAGGTAATGGATAAAGAACAAATCTCATCCTCCAGTGGTCGCCAATTTCAGGTAGTGTTCTCTCATGATATGGATATGTCTTCATAATATGGATATACCTCCTAAGGCTGACATGGCTGATGATGGATGCAATTGTTTGTATTATTTGGCTGAGCTAAGTTCCCCAGGAGCAGCTGCAGAATGGAGCAGATTTACAAGGGTTATCTGGACAAACAACATCTCCACTTTCGGATTAGCCTTTGGGACACCAGAAGTCTTTCCCTTCCTGTCTCCACCCCTACTTCTGTTGGAAGCAGACTTCAACCCCTCCCAAATCTGACTCCTTCAGGGTTCCTTCATGAGAAGCAAAAGCTCATTTCCTATTCGCCATTATTTCCTCATGTTAATACATCCAAAACAGAGACTTTTTGTTGGCCCAACTGCTTTTATTTATTTTTTTGGTAGAGGAAAATATACCAACATTAGAAACTATTGATTTTTGATGTTGATGATCCTCAGAAAGTAATGCAAAAAGTTGCTTAGAATTAAAAAAAAGTATGCCTGATATCCGCTTTCATTTCTCAAGGTGAGACAATTACAATCAGAATTTGCAAAAATCCACAATAAATTCTTCTCTAATGCCTTTTGCACTTAAAATCTTTGGTAGATACCTTCGTATCTTATTCAGTAATAACGTGCCACCTCAGTCTATAACTGTACATTTGGTCTTCAATTGTGACTACATAAAGTGCTGAAATATTTATAACTTGGGAAACAGTAGAGAGTTATAAGTGCAGGTCTGGTATTAGACTACCTGAGTTCAAATCGCACCGCTATCGTTTGTTAACTATGTGGCATTAAGTTCCTTAACGTCTCTGACAGCCTTGTTTTCCTCATCTTAAAATGGGATCCTATCATTTCATAAAGTTGTATTTAATATGAGTAATAATAGTTATTTGAAAATCTGCTACGCTAGGAATTATGTTGAGCAGTTCACATTCATTTTATCTAATTGAGAGAACAGGGCTTCGGACATTGTAGACAACCAAAACACACTGAATGATCTGAGGCGGGGCCGATGAGGTCCGCAGCTGGCACGCCATTAGAGAAGTCACGAGTGGAGCTCAGTCATGTCTGCCCCCAAAGCGCCTGCGCTTGACCTCTACGTTATATTTACTTTGGCAATGTACAAAGTACTGAGGGCAGTCCAGCCCAGCGGCCCCTAATACGCTGTCGTCTTCTTATCCCCGGCTCTCTGCATTAGAGAGGGCTGTCCCGACTTGGCTGTGAACGCTGACTCGCCCTTTTCCAGTCGGCCCTTGCGCCCCCTAGTCCGGGATACAGCGTTTTCCTAACCGAGGTTTAGGGGTAAGACAGAAAATGTACCCGTCTTCATTCTTCTATTCTTTCTCCCCCGTAACGACGGGGTGAGTGGCGCTGGGGTTGGGGACGCGTCTCCAGAGTCGTAGTACCCTCCGGACCGGCAGGCCGCGCGGAGGCGACAACGGCCCAGAAATTTGGAGCATTTGTTTCCAGCCGGACCGCGTCCTTAAAGCACTCCGTAGCGCCGCGCATGCGCGCTCCGCCCGTTGCCGCGCCGGCCCTGCGGACGTGCGCGCGCTGCCTTCGCGGCACCTGGGCCTAAGGTGCGTGGCTCCCGGGCCCTCGCCAGCTCCAGGTGCGTGAGGAGGACTTCGGAAACCCTACTGAGACGTGGAGCTACCCCCAGGGAGGGTCGGACGTGCCTCAATTTCGTCAAGGTGCCTGGGGACCCAGAACGAGGGCTCCACAACCTCAGTTCTTGAGCTCCTTTTGCTTTCTCACTTCCCCACCTCTTCAGTCGTCTCACGCGGAGCAGAAATCTGAGAGGAAGGCGCAGAGGGATTTGGGGATTTTTTTTTTTCCTGCTGCGGGTTGTATCACATGTGGCATTTTTATCCTGGCTGCAGCCAAAGCAGCTTTTACCCTTGCCCTTCCTTTACTGATGTAGGATTTTGTGGTTTCTCGACTCGGCTCAACCATTAAGTAGTGCTTATTATTGGTTGTGGACGATTGGGACGAGGACTGTGTATCAGTGTCCTTTGTCCAGGGTAGTCCACCGGGAGGGAGAGGTGAGGGTTCAAGGCCAAGAGAATGGGCCCGGGGCGAGTAGGGGAGAAGCAGCCGCTGGAGATTATTCCCCAACTGAAAGTTGTGTGTGTTTCTCTTAGGTCTTTCATTTCTTGTTCGCTTACTTTCCTGAAATCGTCACATCGTTTTGATGGTACTACTAGTCAAGACAAGAAAATCAACAGGCTTTCAGCCTTGAGGCAACACTGGATTTTATTGAGGTCAGTTTTTACAGTCTTCACATAGAATATTTTGTTCTTGTCAGGATAAATTCTGGATTGAACAACTAAACAGATCTATTATTCTTTTATTTCAGTTTAACATAAGAAAAATTGCACTTTTAAAATTAATGTTATCAACAAAAAAATCAGTTGAAATGGGATTTGGAATTCCATGAGTGCGTGAGGTGAGAATCCCTAACCTGACTCATAAATAGAAGATAAGATCACCACTTTGCCACTAATGGTTCTAACAATATAGGGCTCCCAGTAAGTGCTCTTCCACGTGGTGGGAGGCAAGTGGCAATAGTTACCCAATCTAAGTGCTTACAATGGATGATTAACCATAGATCCTTTTTGGTACAGAAGCTGTGGGTAGCCAGTCCCTGTTTAATCGGCGGTGGTTGTAGTGTGTGATTTTGTTTTGTTTTAGACATGTTCCACGAAAGCATTTATTAAAGGGAAGAAGAAACATAATAAAGGAATTGAATCTGGCTCCAGACCAAAATCCTCTGTGTGATCATTCAGTCCTGACATTGGACAATTACCGGGCTTTGCTTGACTGACCTCAAGGGCGAAGCTGCCCTCCCATACCAGGCTCGATATGGGCCAGTGCATTGCAGTTTTCTGGAGAGGGTTGCAGTCAAGGACTCACCCTGCCCTTCCTGCTAGATAGGCAAATCCTGTAACTTCTTTCCTAGCCTAGGTACCTGCATTTGGAGGCCGTCCTAAGAAGGACCCTGCCTAAGACACTTTTCTCCATTTTTGACCCAGCTCCTTTCATTCCTAGACCTTCTCCTCCCTTTTCAATTTTAAGGTTCCATAAGAGGCAGGAGACTTTTGTTTGGGGCTCCTCTTCAGTGAGAGCATTGCCTCATATGCACAGCATCAACTGACCCTCATCCAGTGTCCTTGTGTTTAATAGACCATTGGGGAGCCAGTGCCTCTTTTTGCCACCTGCTTGCACTGTTACAGTAAGTGATTACTTTTGGTTTGGCTCATTGTCCTGATTGACTACCTTGGCACCTAATTGCTGCCAAGTTCTTTGCAGTTCACTGGATTCATGATTTAATTTTAATTATCATGACTGTTGCTCTGTATAGGCATGTTTAGAAATTTTGGAGCTTGTTGACCTGTAATTTCTCTAATTCAAGGTAGTGAAAGTGTATATTCATAGCACCAACAGTTGATTGTTGGTAAGATGGATATCTAGATTATATGGTATATTTTACTACTATACTGGCTTACAGTCAGATTATTTTGTGTGAATTTGTGTGGCATTTTCCATTTGGCCTGTAATTAGATGATTTTTATTTAAAATAAATATTTTGGAATAATATGGGTCAAGCAAAGAAAATAAGACACTCGCTTTCTTTAGTAATCTTGTGTCAGCCTTTGGGTCTCTGATCTTTCTGACCTTAATAGCTTACTTGGCCACTTTGAATAAAGTGATTTGTTGTAGGTTCCTCTGTCTACTGTGAAGAGGCATGTTAGTAACAGCTTTTATAAACTTTTTTACTTATTCCTACAGAAGTTTCACAAAACAATATTTATTCTTGCTACATAGTATGCAGTCTGATACTTTCACTCTTATTTTTTATCCCCTATTTTTACTTTTTTATTTTATTTTTTTTTTTTTTGTGATGGAGTCTTGCTCTGTTGCCCAGGCTGGAGTGTAGTGGTCTGATCTTGGCTCATTGCAACTTCTGTCTCCTGGGTTCAAGCAGTTCTCCTGTCTAAGCCTCCCAAGTATCTCGGATGACAGGTATATACCACCATACTCTGCTAATTTTTGTCTTTCTAATAGAGACAGGGTTTCGCCATGTTGACCAGGCCTGCCCCAAACTCCTGACCGCAGGTGATCCACCTGCCTCGGCCTCCCAAAGTGCCGGCATTACCAGCATAAGCCACCATGCCAACCTCAACTCTCATTTTAAATAACAAAAGTGCCGATCATGATCTGCTAAGTCGAATTCACAATTCATTTGTCCTGCAGTTTAAAAAACACTGCAATAAAGTAACTAAAGATACTTGTTCAGTAATTTTTTTGTTTATTTCTGATTCATGTTGCTAAAGAACCGCAGTGGGTATATTTGTGATTTGAGGTTGAAGGCATCTTCTAGGAGAAGATCTTGACACCGTATTTGTTGGATGTTTGCCAGATTAGCTGATGAAAGAACTCCAGACTTAACCACTCTGATCTAGAAGATACATTATATTGAAAGAGCCAGCACAGCTTTTTAATTTTTTTAAAAAAATCTGACTCCTTTATTTAAGGGTAATGCCATAATAGAGTAATAATGAGTAGAAAATTGGCTTTTCTGATAAAAGAGAAGACAGGGTATAAGATAGTTATGAAAGTGCTTGCTAAACTTTTTTTTTTTTTTTTTTGAGACAGAGTCTCGCTCTCTTGCCCAAGCTGGAGTGCAGTGGTGCAATCTTGGCTCACAGCAACCTCCGCCTCCCAGGTTCAAGTGATTCTCATGCCATAGCCTCCCACGTAGCTGGGATTACAGATGTACACCACCACACCTGGCTAATTTTTGTATTTTTAGTAGAGACAGGGTTTCGCCATGTTGTTCAGGCTGGTCTTAAACTTCTGGCCTCATGTGATCTCCTTGCCTTGGCCTCCCAAAGTGCTGGGATTACAGATGTGAGCCACCGCACTGGGCCAGTTTTTTTCAATCTTTATATTAACTTTTAAGTCAAAGTTACACTTTTATTTTATTGCCTGGTGGGTAAAGCACGCTGAACTTTCAATTACTTAGTCATAGATAGCTATATAAGTAACCAATTTGTCAATCTTATTACCTCTGTACTTATCTTTTTGGGAATTTCACAAAAGAATGAAAAGGAGAAATAATTTTTTTTTTCCTTTGAGATGGAGTCTCACCCGGCTGGAGTCCAATGGCGCAATCTCAGCTCACTGTAACCTCCGCCTCCTAGGTTCAAGCGATTCTCCTACCTCAGTCTCCTGAGTAGCTGGGATTACAGATGTGCACTACCATACCCTGCTAATTTTTCTATTATTAGTAGAGACTTGGGATGGGGTGTTTCACCATGTTGGCCAGGTTGGTCTCAAACTCCTGACTTCAGGTGATCCACCCGCCTGAGCCTCCCAAAGTGCTCATTACAGGCGTGAGCCACCGTGCCTGGCAAGAAATTTTTAAAACCTGTAAATTTAGTCAGTGGGTTTATCTCTTAGTGAGAAACTCTTAAAAATGTTACTAAAAAGATGAGGATAACATTTTAAAATTTGATTAGTGTTGAGCTAACATTTTAAAATTTGATCAATGTTGCTTTAGATTTATGTGTTGCTTCACAGGTTTTCAACACATTCATATACATTATCTCCATTGATTTTTTTTTTTTTTTTTGGACAACAGTTTGTTGTGGTAGACAGTCTAGGAGACCTTTTCCCCATTTTACAGATGAGAACTCTGTTTCCTTCTTCCTACCACTAAGATCAGGTAGTAGCAAATCCAGAACTAGAACCCAGGTCTTCTGGGAATTTTCTCCTAGTCCACACTGTCTTTGTTGGTCTAAAGAAGTAATTGAGAATAAGTCATGTTAAATTTGTGGCTAAGAAATCCAACTATGATAAGTGAATGTTCTATTCTGAAAGCATATTTATAATGTGCAATAATTGAATGCAGGTGTATCTTATTTTCAGCATTGTGTTTTAATTTGTTATCTTTCTAGCCCATTTTTTAAAGTGATGACAACTAAATACTGGCAAATCTATCTAATAATAGGAAAATTGGAATTAAAATATCTATTTAATGTTAAGAAATTTAACCTAGTCCTCATGTAATACAGCATCTCAATTAGAAAAATAGCTTAAAATTGTATTGCTTTTTAGATGTTTCTTTTAAAGGCTCATCATATCTCTGTATGTATAAAATTAGTTTTATTATTCTAAAGTATTTTAAATGATTCTTAACTTGTAAACACTAAGTCCAGATTTTCCTTTGCCTTTAATATCTTCAGCCAAAGGACAACTTAAATTACTTCTTTTTATATGAATAAATAATTTTAAAATTAATACATTTTTATTTTTAATTTTTAGACATCTGTGGAATTTTAAGAACATTATGGAGCTCATCAGAGTATATCACTGAAGAATATGATGGCTGAAAACAATTTAAAAATGCTAAAGATTCAACAATGCGTGGTAACCAACAAACTCCCTAGAAACAGGCCATATATTTGCAATATTTGCTTCAAGCACTTTGAAACACCATCAAAATTAGCTAGGCACTATCTCATTCATACTGGCCAAAAGCCATTTGAATGTGATGTATGTCATAAAACCTTTAGACAACTAGTTCATCTGGAGAGGCATCAGCTAACTCATAATCTGCCTTTTAAATGTAGTATTTGTCAGCGCCACTTTAAAAATCTGAAGACATTTGTGAAGCACCAACAACTTCACAATGAAACCTATCAGAATAATGTTAAACAGGTCAGAAGATTGCTGGAGGCCAAGCAAGAAAAGTCAATGTATGGAGTGTATAATACTTTTACCACACAGGAAAGATGGGCATTACACCCGTGCTCTAAGTCCGATCCCACATATAGCATGAAGAGAAGAAAGAATATTCATACATGTACGATCTGTGGCAAGATGTTTCCATCACAGTCAAAACTTGATAGGCATGTACTTATTCATACTGGTCAGAGGCCTTTTAAATGTGTCTTGTGTACTAAATCTTTTCGACAGTCAACTCACTTAAAAATCCACCAACTTACACATTCAGAAGAAAGACCTTTTCAATGTTGTTTTTGTCAAAAAGGATTTAAGATTCAAAGCAAACTTCTGAAGCATAAACAAATCCATACTAGGAATAAGGTTTTTCGGGCTCTTTTATTAAAGAAGAGGCGTACAGAATCTCGCCCCCTGCCTAATAAGTTAAATGCAAATCAGGGTGGTTTTGAAAATGGTGAGATTGGTGAATCTGAGGAGAATAATCCACTTGATGTCCACTCAATTTATATTGTCCCTTTTCAGTGTCCAAAGTGTGAAAAGTGTTTTGAATCGGAGCAGATTCTCAATGAACACAAGTGTTTTCCTGCTAGAGGTGGCAAAATTTCAAGCAGGTTCAAAAGAAGCTACAACTATAAAACCATTGTTAAAAAAATCTTGGCCAAGCTTAAACGTGCTAGGAGTAGAAGATTAGATTACTTTCGATCTGAGAAAAAAGTATTTAAAAAGAATTTCTTGAAAAATTGTGATCTTATTTCGGGTGAGCAGAGCTCTGAACAAACCCAGAGAACCTTTGTGGGTTCTCTTGGCAAACATGGAACATGTAAAACAATTGGCAATAGAAAGAAGAAAACATTGGCCTTGCCATTTTCTTGGCAAAAGTTTCAGAGCCAAAATGTGGGAAAAAATTTGAAAGGTATCCTTACGACAGAAAACATATTAAGTATTGATAATTCAGTGAGTAAGAAGGACTTGTCAATCTGTGGTTCATCAGGTGAGGAATTCTTTAATAACTGTGAGGTACTTCAGTGCGGTTTTTCAGTTCCAAGGGAAAACATACGTACTAGACATAAGATATGTCCTTGTGACAAATGTGAGAAGGTATTTCCTTCTATATCCAAACTGAAAAGACACTATTTAATTCATACTGGACAGAGGCCTTTTGGCTGTAATATTTGTGGGAAATCTTTTAGACAGTCAGCTCACTTAAAAAGACATGAACAGACTCATAATGAAAAGAGTCCTTATGCATCTCTTTGCCAGCTAGAATTTGGAAACTTGAACAATCTTTCTAATCATCCAGGTAATGATGTTAACTATAATGCTTCCCAACAATGTCAGGCTCCTGGTGTTCAAAAATACGAGGTCTCAGAGTCAGATCAAATGTCAGGAGTTAAGACAAACTCACAGGATTTTATTCCTGGTGGCACCGGGCAGCCTTGCCTTCCTAATGTACTTTTGGAATCAGAGCAAAGCCATCCTTTTGGCAGTTATTCAGAGAATCAGGAGAAAAATGAAGTCTTCCTGTACCGATGCAGTGTTTGTGCTAAAAGTTTCCGATCTCCATCTAAACTGGAAAGGCATTACCTAATTCATGCAGGGCAAAAACCATTTGAATGCTCAGTTTGTGGCAAAACATTCAGACAGGCTCCTCACTGGAAGAGACATCAACTTACTCACTTTAAAGAACGACCACGACCACGGGAGAAAGTGGTCGCCTTAGATTCGGTTATGTAAACTGATGCAACCACTAACAATTGTGGTCTCTGGTAATCTCATTTTTAAAGCCTGTATTTAAAATGCATTTGGATCCAAAGGCCTGCATTAAACTGAATGATTTCACAGGCATTTGCTTGTTCTGCATAGTAAGGAAGTAAAATACATAGAAAATTAATACGATGTTTAGAAACAGCCGAATGAATTTTTAGAGGCAAGAACATGATTTGATGCTATAAAGTAGGCATTTTAATATTGTAAACAAGCTTTGGCTGTATTGAAAAATATAAATCCATGATGCTGTATAAATAATTTAGCCTCATTCATTTTTTTAAAGGAATTATTCCTTAAGACATGCCATCTCTTTTTAGATAAACTCAAAAGACTGAGAGGCAAAAATTGCCTTTTAGCTGCAGCACATAGCCCTGCTATATTTCATTTATTTTACATTTCTTGTGACAGTTTTTGACCACATGGCTCAAATTGCATTGGAAAGTTGGAGGTTTTTTTGTTTTTGTTTTTTCTTTGCAAATTTTAAAAACTACAGAGGCACTAATGGTGAAAATGGATGAGAAAATTATAATATTTTTATTGGTCTTTTCTAAGCTGTTTGTATTTAGGCGTATGTGATAATTTCACCTTTTTCAGGTGATAAGGATTTTTTTTTTTTTTTTGTCTAGCTAGTGCCATCTTTCTCAAAATAATTTAAAAGTAGACAAGAGGCTAGGATATATCCATGTACATTTACCATGTTTACTTACCAGGAATATTTTCCAAGTGCCATAGTCTTTTTTTTTTTTTTTTCCAGAATATGTATGCAGTTGTATCTTTTCAGAGGAATAATTTCAAATCATTTATTTGCTCATCAGTGATAGCAGTAGTCATAGACCTAAGACTCTATTCTAGAAATTTTCATCTCCTTAAGACTTTTACATTTATCTTAGTAAACTTTTCTTTTTATGCCTCTTTAATGGAGTGGTCCTATTATTTAAGCCTGTTCTAAGTTTGATCAAATGGCAATGACTAGGTCTAGTTTTAGTTTTTACTTTTGCAAGAGTCTAATGCTGAAGAATTTTATTTTGATCCTTGTTAAATTTTTAAATAGTAAAGTAGTCATTCCTGTAGAGGAATAAGATGCTTGTAGAGTTGTGGGTATCATTCCAAATAGAACTGTTATGTTTTGGGAAATATTCTAAACTACAAATGACTTATTTCATAATGACAAATTGTCCTTCACATTTGCCTTTGTTTATAAAATCTTCGGGAATGACGTTTTCTAGCAATAAAAGGCATTAACCATTATGATTCTAAGTGAAAAGAGGAACATGTGGGTAGTTATCCTACCACACTTAAAATACAGTGGAAAATCTTCTATTGAGAATGTGGATAAATGAACAATTGTAAGTTTTACATCATAATCTGAGAACTTTCTTTTCGGGGGGTGGGGGGGAGGCGGGAGGGGTAGTAGGTGGGAGTGATCTGCTTGCTTTTGCCAGAGGTGATTTTTAAGTAACTTGGGTTTAATTTACAGAGATAAAACATGACAGTCTGAGTAAAATACCCAATGATGTAGAATTGTTTCTGTTTGTTACATAGGTAGTACACCTCCAACAAAAGCGGAGGAGAATCACATGCTTTAAAGAATACTCTCTTAGGTTTCCTTGAGATATGTTCCTCCAGTGCAAGCAAGATAATGGTTTACAGAATTTGCTTTACACAAAACTCTTCAAGAACTCACCATCTGTTACACAAAGCAAGGAATAACTGGTTTATATTTTCCAATAATGTTCAAGGTTTTTTCCTTAATATGTCTGAAATTACTGATTTTGGTATTTTTCTAAGCAATTTATGTAATTTTATTTGAAGGAAATGTTTTACATACTCTTTTTCCCAACCTAAAGAGGGAGGGTCCTAACAGTGTTGTGCTTGTATGATTATGAGACTTTATTTGCCTAAGTGATACTACTCTACTTTATTTTTGACCCATGCCTTCTTAAGCTGTTTCATATTGAAAGTTGGAGTATTGTAAAAATTTTGTCAAAGATGTACTGTAGTGCTATTTGAAGTACCTGTAACAAAACACAGTTGGCCCTCCATATCCATGGACTCTGCATCTGTGGATTAAACCAATTGTAGATCAAAAATATTAGGAGAAAAAATATGAAAATAGTACAAATAAAAAATACAGTATAACAGTTATTTAAATAGCATTTACATTGCATTAGGTATTAGTCTAGAGATAAAGTATAAAGGAGGATGTGCGTTGGTTATATGCAAATATGCCATTTTATGTAAGGGACTTGAGTATACTTTGATTTTTGGCATATGGGGAGGGGGGGTGGGTTGGGGGGGGTGAGTCCTGGAACCAATGCCCTGTGGATACCAAGGGACAACTATACTTATTTACCTTTATTATCATTGCAAGCTTCTTATGGGAACTATAGGAATGAAAATATACGTTAAGAAGATTAAACATTAGATATTAGATGGTTTGTTGCATGCTACAACTGTTAGTATTGTTAATTACTTTGGTTTTACAAAAAATAAGTGATAAATATCTTTAAAGAGAACTAGAAGAATTTTTTGTTTGAGTGATTCCAGGCTATAGCATGATTATTTACTGAAGTGGTTTGATTGGCTGGCTAACTTAGAATTACTGTTTCTTGTTTGATATTGCAATAGGGCTTATAATTGTAACATAAAAATGTGTGTGTGTTTAAGGGAAGTAGGTGGTGGTTAAAACTCTCGAAAAATTTTCAGAATACTTTAAAAATAAAGTTTCAAATTATACAGTTTGGCCTTTTTTATTTTTTGTTAAGGGAAAAAAAAAATCACATAATATTGGAGCCAAGGTACTGATTGATTGATTGTTAGCTACTTTAATTGGGTCCACTCCAATCTACCCTCACCAAATTTACTTGGATATTTAATCATTTACCCTCTTGTTTACATTATATTTCCATGGTGTTCCCTTCGGTGCCAAAAAATAAAAATCTCTTTGACAGCTTCTTTATCACCTACAAAAGAATATGTTAACTCTATTGTATGTTGTATGATCTACTATTTGTCTTGTTTATCCTCCGTTTTGACCTTTCTCTTCGGATTTGTACTAAATAAATACAGAATCAGGGGCTGGGCACAGTGTCTGAAGCCTGTGTTCAGAACTTTGGGAGGGTGAGGTGGGAAGATTGCTTGAAGCCAGGAGTTTGAGACAGTCAGCAAAGTGAGATCCCCATCTCTACCAAAAAAATATCTTTTTAAAGTCAGGTGAACTGGTGGTGCAAATATGTGATCTCAGCTGCTTTCAGGACACACAGGCAGGAGGATCACTTGAGCCCGAGTACTGGAAGTTCAGTGAGCTGTGATCATGTCACTGTACTCCAGCCTTCCAAGCCTGGGAGACGGAGCGAGATCGTCTTTTTTTTTTTTTTTTTTTTTTAATTTTTTTTTTTTTTCTGTTTTTTGTTTTAGAGATTTTTTTTTAAAAATTAATATAATAGAATTGGTTTCTCCAATTTATACTTGTATTTTTACTCTTTTTTGCTTTCCCTGGTGTCTATCTTGTATCAATTTAAATTAGAAACAGACTCACAATCTGTTCAAAGAAGAAATTTAGCTGAGTCAGGTTTCATTCCTTTTCCCATTTTTTCATGATTATGGGGGAAAACAAAAGTGTTTAAAACTGACTGCAGAGAACAGATTTCAATGTACATGTTATATAAGAACCAATTAGAATTATATTTTTAGGACACAGCAGCAGTCTTTGAAATCTTTTATAAGAATCTTTGTTAGAAATAACATTTGCGGCTGGGTGTGGTGGCTCACGCCTGTAATATTAACACTGGGAGGCTGAGATGGGCTGATCACTTGAGGTCAGGAGTTCAAAACAGCGTGGCCAACATGGCAAAAGCCGGTATCTACTAAATACAAAAAAAAAAAGCTGGGTGTGGTGGCATATGCCTGTAATGCCAGCTACTTGGGAGACTGAGGCAGGAGAATTGCTTGAACCCGGGAGGTGAAGGTTGGTGTGAGTCTAAATCGAGCCCCTGTACTTCCCAGCGTGGTGACAGATGAAGACTCCATCTCAAAAAAAAAAAAAAAAAAAATTTGCAAGTACTCTTTTATGATGCAGAATGGTGTCTGCTTTTTTGAAGCTCCAGGCAAGGAACATTTAATGCCTATCTTGTTGAGATTTCTCCTTATTGCAGGTTAGAAGGGCTTAGAATTTAAGGGCTAATTCTATTAAGGTAATTCTATTAGCAGTAACAAAAAAAGCAAATGTAACTGAAAAGTAGTATAACGGTATTACATGAAATATAGAACATGTAATATTTTGCATCTACATTGGTAATCAATTCATTCTTTGAAGTTTGACTTTTATTTTTTGAGGCAGAGTTTTTGCTCTTGTTGCCCAGGTTGGAGTGCAGTGGTGCGATCTCGGCTCACCGCAACCTCTGCCTCCTGGATTCAAGTGATTCTCTTGCCTCAGCCTCCTGAGTAGCTGGGATTATAGGCATGTGCAACTATGCCCAGCTCATTTTGTATTTTTAGTAGAGACGGGGTTTCACCGTGTTGGTCAGGCTGGTCTCAAACTCCCAACCTCAGATGATCCGCCCGCCTCAGCCTCCCAAAGTGTTGAGATTACAGACATGAGCCACTGTGCCCGGCTGAAGTTTGAGCTTAAATACTACCCCCGGGAGCCTCTCTGATTTACCCAAATTCTCCATCCCCTGTGTTCCCCTTACTTTTTGTTCATAACTGTTGCTCTTCCACTAGAAACTAGTGTTTTCAAACTTGAGTGTGTGAATTGGGCTTGTTAAAAGCATAGATTGCTGGGCTGCATCCTCAGAGTTCCTGATTCAGTGTCTTTTAGGACCCAAAAATTTGAGTTTAATGACTAAGGTTAGTTGTGAGACTATACTCTGAGACCCACTGAGTTACATGTTTCTGGGAAGAAACAGAATGAAACTATCTATATACAGAAGGCTTAATACTGTGGCAAACACTGTGTCTTCAAATATATGTTGAATGTATGAAGGAAGAAATTAAGGAATGGAGTAATTATTACTAACCTTTTATGTTTTCCTTAAATCCACAATTTCAGCTACCTTCTTTCACTCAATGGATGAGTTTACCTTCTGCTGTGTTGTGATCAAAGCCACAAACTTGTCTTCACTCAAAACTGTATCTTTTCTCTGCTTCTCTTTTTCTTTCTCAGGATAATGTTCCTTCGCCTTTTTGAAGCTAGCTTTTTTTCCTTGCCCCCTTCTGGGAACTTAATAATCCCTTTTTCTGGTATCTAGTTTTTCCAGTTGTTTTTTCCCCTCTGCCTAAAACAAGACAATTTTTTCATGTGTTCCCTATTCAGTAATGCTTTTGGCTGCAAGTGACAGAATACCTGACTCAAACTGCGTTAGCAGTAAGGACCTTAATTGGCTTACATGACTTGAAAGTCTAGTGAGTAAATAAGCTTCAGAGTTGTTGAATCACTTCGTTGAGTTGATTGTGCTTTCTTTTGTCTGCTCTGCTTTTCACAATGGCAAAGCTATTTTCCTGTGGTTTTTGGATGCTTTATAATCAACACCTTGTGCTAACTTCATAGGGGATAGGGCATAGCAGAGAGTGAGGAGGAAACTCTCACAAGACCAAAGGACAACTTTCCCAAAAGCCTACAGCAAACCTCTCCTCTCCCATCTGCCAGAATTGCTTCACAAGTCACATTTTTTCTTTTTCTTTTTTTCTTTTCTCTCCTTTCTTTTTTTTTTTAGATGGAGACTCACTCTGTTGCCCAGGCTGGAGTCTGGTGGCACCATTTCAGCTCACTGCAACCTCTGCCTCCTGGGTTCAAGCCATTCTCCTGCCTCAGCCTCCTCCCTGAGTAGCTGGAATAACAGGTGTGAGCCACCGCACCTGGCCCACATTTCTGAACCAATCACTGACAACAATAACCTGAAACTGAGGCTAGAATTCACCTTCCTTTTAAGCATATGGTTTCCTGGGAGTAATATGTATATTGGTCAAATTTGAAGTTGTGTTTAGGGAGAGAAATGAACGAATAAGCAATCAATGTTGTCCCCTATACCTAGCTTAACAAGGTGTGTTTGTGGCCGGGCGTGGTGGCTCACACCTGTAATCCCAGCACTTTGGGAGGCCGAGGCGGGCGGATCACGAGGCCAGAAGTTTGAGACCAGCCTGACTAACATGGTGAAAACCCGTCTCTACTAAAAATACAAAAATTAACTGGGCGTGGTGGCACACACCTATCATCCCAGCTACTTGGGAGACTGAGGCAGGAGAATCGCTTGAAGCCGGGAGGCAGAAGTTGCAGTGAGCTGAGACTGTGCCACTGCACTCCAGCCTGGGCAACAGAGTGAGACTCTGCCTCAAAAAAAAAAAAGTTACATTTGGTGGGGACTAAAAACTTTTATTTGTCATTCTGGCTACCATCACAATTTACTTTTTTCCTTTTATGGTAAGAACTATTGCAAATTTATCTTCCACCTACATCTTTCATGGCCTTTTCACTCACTAATTCTTAGCCCTTTATTATTTAATACATGTTGTCTTCATCATCCTTTGGGAGTTGCTCTCTCAGTGGCTATTGTAGTGGTCATTGTTGGTTGTAACGACATCTCCTGCCTTCACTGTATATCTGCCAAATAGTCAGGGTTAGACTGACCTAGTTGGAGCTCAGCCATGGGTTGTGATCAGTCTAAGCCTGTCAGAATATTGACATCTCCCTTGCCATGATGACTGTTCAGAAATAGGTAACTCAGGTCTAAGCCAGAGTAATTGGCTTGGGGGTGAGCACCAACCTAAATTGATTCTATCAGAGCAAAAAAATTCTATCTACTTATTTTAGTGATTTAGGAAGGAATTGTGGGTGTATAGAAGCAGCTCTCTCCATTTTGGTACCATAAGGGACACTTCTCTGGTGATGAAGTTAGAACACAAATGGGATGAGGTAGCGGGGGCAAAGAAAAGAATCACAGAGAAATGGAGCTGGAAACCTGATTCAACTGCCCGAAACCTAACTTATCACGAGACTTTTATTACTGCTCTAGATTTTATTTATTGTTAAGCCAATTTAGAAGTAGATTTTCTTACAACATATCCCAATTAATAATGGTCACTAATGGTCTCCTAATTGCCAAATGTATGGACTTTTTGAAACTCGTGTCCTTTCAGATTTCCTTGAAGCATTTGACACTATTGCCAATCTTGTAATTTGAAACCCTCCTTTCTTGACTCCCTGGGTCCTTTGCTTTCTCTCTACACAACATATTGTAGAAAACTTGTAAAATAAAGAGAAAATCATAAAATATACATAATCTTAGAATGTCCAAACCCTCAGTCAGAAACTTAGCTAAGAGAAGTTGATAAGAAAGGTAGATAGAGAGAGCAAGGGGGAGGGAAGATGTAATACAACATTTTGTCATAAATCTTCTAGGTATTATAAAATAGAACCGTTTACGTGTTAGATTAGTAGAAAGGTACATGTGATCTGGAGCTTATTGGTTAAATTTTTTGTTGTTGTTGAGATGGAGTGTTGCTCTATCACCCAGGCTGGGGTGCGGTGGCACTATCTTGGCTCACAGTAACCTCTGCCTCCCAGGTTCAAGCAATTCTTGTGCCTCAGCCCGCCGAATAGCTGGGATTACAGGTTAATGCCACCACGCCAGCTCATTTTTGTATTTTTAGTAGAGACAGGGTTTCACCATGTTGGCTAGGCTGGTCTCAAACTTCTGACCTCAGATGCTCCATCCTTGATCACCCAAAGTGCTGGGATTACAGGCATAAGCTACCACTCCAGACCCCCAATATTCTCTTGGCCACAAAATCATGAGATAAGTTATGAATTTAATAAATATATAAATTGGAAAATAAACTTTATCATCACCTGGCTCTCTCTTTGCTACCTCAGACTGTCTCTCTATATAAAATAATCATTTTTCCTTTTAAAACCTACTCTACCGGGCCGAGCGCGGTGGCTCAAGCCTGTAATCCCAGCACTTTGGGAGGCCGAGGCGGGTGGATCACGAGGTCAAGAGATCGAGACCATCCTGGTCAACATGGTGAAACCCCGTCTCTACTAAAAATACAAAAAATTAGCTGGGCATGGTGGCGCGTGCCTGTAGTCCCAGCTACGCAGGAGGCTGAGGCAGGAGAATTGCCTGAACCCGGGAGGTGGAGGTTGCGGTGAGCCGAGATCGCGCCATTGCACTCCAGCCTGGGTAACATGAGTGAAACTCCGTCTCAAAAAATAAAATAAATAAATAAAATAAAATAAAAAATAAAACCTACTCTACCCTCTGTCTTCTCTATTGTGCTTTTTGGTTCCACTATTCTTTCAATTAGTAAAGGTAATTTCTCTTTTTCTTCCTCTCCAGTGTCTTCCACATTTATTCCTTCCTTTTCATTTTGACTGCCAGAACCCATATTTAGTCCTTTTTATTTTAGTTTTAGATTTGCAGTATTCTCCTAGCTGATAGTCCCATCCCCATAGTACCTGCACCAACCCATTTGACATACCACTCAGAAGTCATCTTCCAAAAATACATTTACAATCAGTGGTTTCCCATTGTCTTTCACAATCTTTATTGTGGAAGAGGTCTTCCTCTTCCTAGCTTTCAAGGCTTTCAACACATCAAGCCTTATTGCTCACTCCTGACATAGCCCCGCATGACCTGCCTCCGTGGCTTTATCTGTGCTGTAACTATGGCATAGCACAGAAATACAGTACCTGTGGTTTTTGCTAGTCAAAATGTTATATGTCAAGATTCATCATAAAAGCCATCTGAAGATCTTATTTTTCCTGTTTTATAGACACTGTGTTTGGAAATAAAATGTCAATAGATATTATAAATTCAAAATCTGTTACATTTAAAATTGTGATTATGCAAACTTTCATCACTGGCACTCTAAACAAACTTTATATAATAACATATGGGAGAGAACGGGACTTCACATTTAATCTCCATTCCTACAGGCTTTTGCTTTTACCTTCACACTGTTATTGTTTTTGTTTCTTGTTTTTTTGTTTTGAGACAGAGTTTCATTCTTGTTGCCCAGGCTGGAGTGCAGTGGTGCAATCTTGGCTCATTGAAACCTCTGCCTCCTGGGTTCAAGCGGTTCTCCTGCCTCAGCCTCCTGAGTAGCTGGGATTACAGGTGCATGCCACGATGCCCAGCAAGTTTTTGTATTTTTAGCAGAGATGGTGTTTCACCTTGTTGGACAGGCTGGTCACAAACTCCTGACCTCAGATGATCCACCTGCCTTGGCCTCCCAAAGTGCTGGGATTACAGGTGAGCACCACCGGGCCCGGCCCAGGCTGTTTATTTTTGAACATGTCATATGTATTACAAAATTCTGAAGTTACAAAAGGGTATAAAGTGTAAAATAAGTTTCTTCCCTTCCTGTTGTCCCCTCCCCACCGTTCCTCCTTCTTGGAAACAATAGCGTTATCAGTTTCTCGCATGTGTTCATCCATGGAGAGTTTAACGAGAGACACGTTTCATTTATGTATGAACTTGGGAATGGTAGAGGTGTGCATTCAAACTCAGTAAAAATAAAACAAGTTATTGCATTAAGGAAAGGGCAAAAAATCTGAATAGAGGCTTCCCCAAAGAAGATATGTTACTAGCAAATAAGCACATGAAGAGATGTTCAACATCATTAGTCATAGGGAAATACAAATGAAAGCCACAATGAAATATATCACACACCAACTAAAATGACTAAAATTCAGGGTCAGGCGCCCCCGGTGGCTCACGCCTATAAGCCCAGCACTTTGAGAGGCCAAGGTGGGCGGATCATTTGAGGTCAGGAGCTCTAGACCAGCTTGGCCAACATGATAAATCCCTGTCTCTACTAAAAATACAAAAATTGCTCTTTTCCCGTCATCGCCGAGTCGTGCGGAGGTGGAGGCTTGGGTATGTTCAAGATTCAGCTCCACCCTTAACTCACCGCTATGGCCGAGGAAGGCATTGCTGCTGGAGGTGTAATGGACATTAATACTGCTTTACAAGAGGTGCTGAAGACCGCCCTCATCCACGATGGTCTAGCATGTGGAATTCGCAAAGCTGCCAAAACCGTAGACAAGTGCCAAGCCCATCCAACTATGATGAGCCTATGTATGCCAAGTTGGTGGAGGCCCTTTGTGCTGAATGCCAAATCAACCTAATTAAGGTTGAGAACAACAAGAAACTAGGGGAATTGTAAAATTGACATGGGAAACCCCATAAAGTGGTTGGTTGCAGTTGTGTATTAGTTAAGGACCATGGCAAGGAGTCTCAGGCCAAAAATGTCATCAAAGAGTACTTCAAATGCAAGAAATCTTCGGCACACACAGACACATACACACACACACACACACACACACACACAAATTAGCCAGGTGTGGTGGCATGCACCTATAATCCCAGCTACTTGGGAGGCTGAGGCAGGAGAATCACTTGAACTTGGTAGGCAGAGATTGTGAGCCAGGATCGTCATCACTGCACTCTAGCCTGGGCAACAGAGTCAGACTCTGTCTCTAAATAAATAAATAAATGATGACTACAATTAAAAAGACTGTCCATATTCACACAGAGGAGAACAATGCACATTGGTGCATACCAGAGGGTGGAGGATAGGTGGAGGGAGAGGATAAGAAAAAATAGCTAATGTATACTAGGCTTCATACTTGAGTGATGAAATAATCTGTACAATGAACCCCTATGACACACCTTTACCTATGTAACAAACCTGCACATCCTGCACATGTACCCCTGAACTTAAAAAAAAAAGATTGTCCATACTAAGTGTTTGTGAGGTGGAGAAGAAACTAGAATTATATGCTCCTGATGTGAATGTAAATAGTACAACTACTTTAGAAAGATGGCCGTTTCTAAAAACTTAAACATACACCTATCATGTAACCCAAACATTTCACTTCTAGGTATTTGCTTAAGAGAAAAGGAAGTAAATGTTCACATAAACACTTAACACAAATTCTCATAGCAGCTTTATTTGTAATAACCAAGAACCTGGAACAACTCAAATGTCAATCAGCAGATGAATAGTTTATCAAGCTGGTGTATGAGTAAAATGGAACGAATATTAAGCAATAAAAAATGAACTACTGATACTTGAAACAACATGAATACATCTCAAAATCATTTTGTTGAGTGAAAGAAGGCAGGCACTGTATTATTTCATTTATATAAAATTCCATGAAAAGCAAACGATAATGACAGCGAGTCAGTGGTTGCCTGAAAGTGGGTGGGAATAGTGAAAGGCACAGATTGCAGAAGTGCACGAGGAAAATTTTAGGGGCTTTGATATACTTACCATTTTTTTTTTTTTTTTTTTTTTTTTG
>NW_022437062.1:5713139-5722144 GCF_009761245.1 Sapajus apella
GGAGTGCAATGGCGCGATCTCGGCTCACCGCAACCTCCGCCTCCCGTGTTCAGGCAATTCTCCTGCCCCAGCCTCCTGAGTCGCTGGGATTACAGGCACGCGCCACCATGCCCAGCTAATTTTTTGTATTTTTAGTAGAGACGGGGTTTCACCATGTTGACCAGGATGGTCTCGATCTCTTGACCTCGTGATCCACCCGCCTCGGCCTCCCAAAGTGCTGGGATTACAGGCTTGAGCCACCGCGCCCGGCCGCTTATACTTACGATTTTGGCCATAGTTTCACAAATATATGATCATATCAAAACGCATCAAATTTTACAACCTAAATATGTGTGGGTTATTGTATATCAATTTGTTTTTATTTTTTGAGACGCAGTCTCGTTCTGTTGCAGAGACTGGAGTGCAGTGGTGCGAATTCGGCTCACTGCAACCTCTGCCTCCCGGCTTCAAGCGATTCTCCTGCCTCAGCCTCCCCAGTAGCTGGGACTACAGGCGCCCGCCACCATGCCCTGCTAATTCTTTTTTTTTTTTTTTTTTTTTTTTTAGTAAAGAAGGGGTCTCATCGTGTTAGCCACGCTGGTCTGGAACGCCTGAGTCGTCCTCCCAAAATGCTGGGATTACAGGTGTGAGCCACAGCGCCCGGCTGTGTTACAGTATGTCAATTTTTACCTCCATTACTGTTAAAGGCAGTTAAAACCCAGCCCGTATTCCCAGGCTGGTTTTGCTTTTGTTTTTAGGGACGGGGACGGAGTTTCGTTTTTTTTGCCTAGGCTGGAGTGCAATGGTATGATCTCGGCTCACTGCAACCTCCGCCTCCCGGGTTCAGGCGATTCTTCTGCCTCAGCCTCTCTAGTAGCTGGGACTACAGGCGCGCGCCACGACACCCAGCTAATTTTTGCATTTTCAGTAAAGACAGGGTTTCAGCATGTTGGCCAGGATGGTATCGCTCTCCTGACCTCCTGATCCGCCCGCTTCGGCCTCCCAAACTGTTGGGATTATAGGCGTGAGCCACCGCACTGGCCCCTTTTTTTTTTCTGTAGGGTTGAAAAAAAAACAAATTCCCATTCACCCCGCCCTCCACTCCTCACTAACCACGGGAAACCCCACCCAACACCATCCACCGGGCCTCTCCCAGCCATTCTAATCCCGCCAGCAGGGTGTCTTCTGTCTGCCGCCCGCTAGAGAGCGCGTACAGAGGAGGTCAAAGCCTTTGGCTCTCTAGCTCAACTGCAACGACTGCATGAACTTCCGGCTACAAGCCATTCCGCTTCCCAGGGAACGCATGGGCTGTTGTACGGGTTCCGTAGGGGACTCTGAAGGCTGAGGATATCCGGCCCGGAGCGTCCGTGCAACGCGGAGTTAGGCGCCCGGGCAGCTGCTTAGGGGAGGTGGACCAGACTTGCTGCTGCTTGGGACGGTCCTTTCGTTTCCACTGGAGTGGAGGGGAGAGTGCTGCCATGGCAGCCCCTGCGCAGCCCAAGAAGATCGTGGCCCCTACGGTGTCCCAGATCAACGCGGAGTTCGTGACCCAGGTGAGCTGGGGCGAGTGTGGTGTGTGTGAGTGGGTAAGGAGGTCGTGGCCCCGAGGCCTGGTGGTGGGTTTTTTTTTTCCGGGACTAGGACCTCCGAGGAGGCATTCGTTTGTTAATTCATTCACACAAGTCTTTTTACTGGGTATTAGCTCTGTGCCAACCACTAATGCCAAGTGCTGGGCATACCCTGGTGAAAGAGGCTGCCTTGACCAGAACTCCATGGCTCAAGGAGGACAGACATATAAAAAGAAAACTATATGAGGTTGGCTGTATTGGAGTTTGTCTCAGGAGCAGCTGATTCAGAGAGGGGGGGAACAGCCCGTTTCATCTGAGACTGGCAAGTAGGCTTCTCAGCAGAGTGATGCTGGACTCCCTCTTCAAGTAGGAATAGTTTTTTTCCTGGTGTGTAGAGTGTCCTGGGTTTTTGAGCAGTGAAGAGAAACTGACAAGACACCTCCCAATAGATCCATCTAAGTGGAGAGTGATTCTGCAGTTTGAGAGCGTTCCTTTAGAATCTGTTTACTACGTTGTATTGTGAGCCACAGTTGGCTTTGGATAGGGAAACACAGCCCTGTGGTTGTCAGCAACATTCCTCATTCCTATTTATTTGAGAGTTGTGTAAGAGTGTAAGTAGTTCAACGTAGAAGTTATCATGTCCACCTGCTTCTTTATTCTTTATTCCTTGTCTCAGCAGATTTGCTAAGGCAGAACCCTAGGAGCAATTTTGAATCCTCCCTTTCCTTTAACCCGTACATTTCTACATTCTGAATATCTTTTGAATCTGTCGGTTGTTCTGCATCTTTGTCACCCTAAGCCGTGTTACCATTATTTTCCACCTGGACCAAGGTATCCTAATCTGTCATATTGTCTTTCTTCTTGCTCCCCTCTAGCTTATTCATGTTGCTTTCCAAGTGATTTCATACAAGTGCAAATCTCATCATGTCCCTTGCCTTCTTAAAACCTCTTCCTTCCTTTCTTTCCTTCCTTTTTTTCTTTCAAGATAGGGCCTCACTATGTTGCCCAGGCTGGTCTCCCACTGTTGGGCTCGAGTGATCCTTCCATCTCAGCCTCCCTTGTAGCTGGGACTGCAGGTGTGCACTGGGACTACAGGGACTACACTATGGCTGGCTGTCCTTAAAATCTTTAGCTGGACGCGGTGGCCCATGTCTGTAATCCCAGCACTTTGGGAGGCCAAGGCATGTGGGTCACATGAGGGCGGGAGTTCGAGACCAGCCTGACCAACATGGAGAAACCTGGTGTCTACTGAAAATACAAAATTAACCGGGTATGGTGGTGCATGCCTGTAATCCTAGCTACTAGGGAGGCTGAGGCAGGAGAATCACCTGAATCCGGGAGGCAGAGGTTGCAGTGAACTGAGTTCGCGCCATTGCATTCCAGCCTGGGCAACAAGAGCAAAACTTTGTAGCGCGTGTGCACACACACACACACACACACACACACGAAGGCCAGGAAGCTAGAATCTAAGAATGATATGAAAGGAAGACAGAGCATGTGGGGACCAGATTATTTACAGTTTTGGAATCTGAAGAAGTTTGGATTTTTTGCAATCTGGTGAATAATATTTTAGAAAGATCACTGTAGCTGAAGTGTGGAAAGTGGATGGGAATGAGGGAATAAAAGTTGTAACAGGGTTACCAGTTAGTTCAGGTAAAAGTAGTGCTCTGTACTATTAGAGAATGACGTATACTGAATATGTTCTGAAGCTAGAGGCAATAGAATTTGATGATTGCTTGTGTAGGGGTGGAGGAAAGAGACAAACTGAGAATAGTTTGAACAACTGGGTGAATGGTTTGGCCATTACTAAGATTGGGAAGACTAGAAGGAGAGATTGTTCTTTGAATAATATCAAGATTTCTGTTTTGGCCATGTAAAGTGTAAGATACCTAGTAGGTATTCAGTTAGAAACGTTGAGAAGGCAATTGAATGTGTCAGTCTAGAGCACATGGGTGAGATCTGGGCTTGAATATAAATTTGGGAGTTACTGACCCTAGATGATATTTAACAACACAGGATTGAATGAGATATCCTAGAGCACATTGTTTGTAAACATGGCATTTATTGTATCCTGGGTTAGATTGTGAGAACATGTCTGTTTTATTCCCCATGTACTCCCAGCACCTGGTATTGTACTAGGCACACGTTGTATGATGAGTATTTGTCAAATGAACACATAAGTTCATTATGAATTAATGAACAAATGTGCCAGATCATTAAGATATAGTGGGAGAAAGGAAGGTTCTCAGCAATCTTGGGCCATGGGTACAAGCATTAATGTCTAATATTTGCCAGAAACTGTTTAGGCACTTCCGGGCTAAGAAGGGTAATCTTTGCCTTCAAGGAGTTCACAGTCTATGGAAGGAGACTTTAAGAGACTTAAAAGAACTCGCCATAGTTTAATGTGAGAAATGCCAGATTGGGGTATGAGGGAAGTGCTTTGAGAAAAGAGCATAAAATGATTACTTTGTTGAAGGAAAGAATTTTCTCATTGAGAAAGTATCATTTGAGATGGACTTTGAAATTTAGAGAGGAAAGTGGGCGAATTGGTTTTCTAGGTAGAGGGGACATCTTGGGACTAGGTGTTTTTTTTTTTTTTTTTTTTTTTTTTGAGACTGAGTTTCGCTCTTGTTACCCAGGCTGGAGTGCAATGGCGCTATCTCGGCTCACCGCAACCTCCGCCTCCCGGATTCAAGCAATTCTCCTGCCTCAGCCTTCTAAGTAGCTGGGATTACAGGCATGCACCACCATGCCCAGCTAATTTTTTGTATTTTTAGTGGAGACGGGGTTTCACCATGTTGACCAGGATGGTCTCGATCTCTTGACCTCGTGATCCACCCACCTCAGCCTCCCAAAGTGCTGGGATTACAGGCGTGAGCCACCGCGCCCGGGCCTAGACTAGGTGTTTTCTTCTCATTTTTTCTTTTTAATTTAATTTCTGAGCATGTGGCATACCTAGCCAGAAAAGGTACTTTTAAAATTATTTATTGTATGAATGAGATCAAGAGGTTAAAATTTAGTTTTAAAAAGATTAGAGATCTAAACTTCGTGATGTCACCTTTTTATACCATTACATTTTTATTTCCTTTTTGTCTTTTAGCAAGGTTTACTTTAAACAGTTTATATTGTCATAGTTGTAGTAAGTGGGGAATGGAAAGTTTTTATTTTACATGAGACTAGAGAGTTTGAGGGAGGGCGGTATATATATACTGTGAGATACTGATATTTGAGACATTACACGTTAGATCCCAAGGGAAAGGAGAAGCTCAGAGAAGAGACATGATAGATGCTACATAAATGTTTGCTTATCTTTTTTTTTTTTTTTTGAGACAGGGTCTCGCTCTGTCTCCCAGGCTGCAGTGCAGTGATGCAGTCTTGGCTCATTGCAACCTCTACCTCTGGATTCAAGCAATTTTCCTGCCTCAGCCTCCTGCGTAGCTGGGACTATAGGCGCCCGCAACCACGCCTGGCTAATTTTTGTGTTTTTAGTAGAGATGGAGTTTCACCATGTTGGCCAGGCTGGTCTCCAATTCTTTTTTTTTTTTTTTTTTTTTTTTGGTTTCGCGTTTTGCTGGGATTACAGGCCTGAGCCACCGCGCCTGGCCATTGGTCTCCAATTCTTGACCTCAGGTGATCTGCCTGCCTTGGTCTCCCAAAGTGCTAGGATTACAGGTGTGAGCCACCATGCCCAGCTGGAAGGTGTCATTTAAGTAGGAAGTTACTGTAATGTTTTTAGAGGCTGTTCCTCAGGGCCAGCCTAACTGCTTGGGAGACTTTTTAAGTGTGTTGTCCCTGTTCATCGTTGAGCTATAAAAGCAAAGAAAACAGGTCCCATCTCTTAATTGTTCCAATTAAGTCAGAAGGAAAGATGGATAAGCAATCAAATATTCATAATATAGAAAGGTAAGATTATTAAGAGTTACATATAAAATGAAGAGAAGGAGAAAGCAGTTGTCACCATCAGGTAGTGTTGAGGACAGCTTCACAGAAGTAACATTTCAGATTTTACTTCATTTGTCCATCTATTTATCCATCAGACTTTATGAGTACCTCTTGATATGCCAGCCACTGCAGAGTAGTCACTTTTTTTTTTTTTTTGAGATTTTTCTCTCTTGTTGCCCAGGCTGGAGTGCAATGGCACGATCGTGGCTCACTGAACCTCCGCCTCCCAGGTTCAAGGGATTCTCCTGCCTCAGCCTCCCGAGTAGCTGGGATTACAGGCATGTGGCACCACACCTGGCTAATTTTGTATATTTAGTAGAGATGGGGTTTTTCTATGTTGGTCAGTCTCGTCTCAAACACCCAACCTCAGGTGATCCGCCCGCCTCAGCTTCCCAAAGTGCTGGGATTACAGGTGTGAGCCACCTCACCTGCCCTGCCTTTTTACAAATATATTAAGTTGTGCTTGCCAGTTTTCTATTTATTTTATTATTTATTTATTTATTTATTTTTGAGACGGAGTCTCCCTCTGTCTCCCAGGCTGGAGTGCAGTGTCACGATCTATTTTTAAAGAAATTATAATTGGTTTTTTTAAACGAAACTCTATGAATAAGACTATGCTATTTCTTTAAATATGTAGAGAAAATACATATATTTGTTTAAATTTCACAATTTACAGGTAAAGCCTAGTCTGCTGAAATATACCAACTCTTATATTCTCTGTAATAACCAGCTGATAGACTACAATTTGGTTTTTTTAGGTTTTGGTATGGATGTGAACTAATCATTTAGAGATGCATTATTTTAGAAAGTATTCATGAAGATTTTGAATATCATTTGTAATACTTGTTCAAATATTAACTGTAATCACAGGCAGATCATTTATTTTTTCTAGATTAGGGTTTCCTTATCACTTTGCTGAAGATGTTTGGCTTTGTGGTTATTAACTGGGCTGTGTTGTTTCCCTACGGGTGGTTGGAGAGGACTTTTTGTTTGTTTAAATCACAGCGGCATGTTGTGCAAAGCACTACTGGCATTTAGTGGTTTGGGGGTCAAGGATGCCAACTGGCCTGTATAGTCTGTATAGTCCCTTCAGATTTAGTCTGTTCCCCAGTGCCCAGTACTGCCCTGTTAACAAACAGCTTATCACTAAATGATCTGTCTTCTAGCTCTACAATGGCATAAGTCTGTGACTTACTGTTTATACTGTTTACTTTTGCAGTTAGCGTGTAAATACTGGGCTCCTCACATCAAGAAGAAATCACCTTTTGATATAAAGGTAAGTATTTTTGTTTGCAACATAATTCTTGAGAAGTTACACTCCTTTTAAAGGGTTATTTCAACAAAAGCTTTTCATGGTTTTTAAAAAATTAAAAACAGCCTAAGAATCTACAAAATATACAATTTTTGCTTATCAAACTTAACAATTACTCATGTTAGGAAATTTGGAAGATATGTAAACTATACATAAGAAAATAATCACTATCCGGAGATAACCTCTCATCATTTTGTTGTATTTTCTTTAAGCTTTTAAAAAACATGTTTATATGTAATTTACTTGTTTTTCTGTTTATAGATTCTTAGGTTGTTTTTAATTTATCATTATTATAAATGATCATGTAATAAATATCTTTGTAAATATACAGAAAGTTTTGTACTAGTTTTTTTTTTTTTTTTTGAGACAGAGTTTTGCTCTTGTTGTCCAGGCTGGAGTTCAGTGGCGTGATCTTGGCTCACCGCAACCTCAGCTCCTGGGTTCAAGTGATTCTCCTGCCTTAGCCTCCCAAGTAGCTGGGATTACAGGCATGCGCCACCATGCCCAGCTAATTTTGTATTTTTAGTAGAGACAAGGTTTCTCCATGTTGCCCAGGTTGGTCTCCAATTCCTGACCTCAGGTGATCTGCCCGCCTCAGCCTCCCAAAGTGCTGGGATTATAGGCATAAGCCACCATGCCTGGCTGTATAAATTTCTGACAGTTCATTTAGAATTGAATCTATTGTGTTATCTTTTTTTCAGAGTGGTAAATGAGGGAAAGGTGTATCATAAAGATGGAAGGAGTGGGAGTTGTATAGTATAATAACTAAAGTCCAGTAATATTCAATAAGGGAACTGAACTTATTCAATTGAGTAAGTCCAATTGAAGCAATGTAGAACAAATAATATGACAAATTCCAAATATGGGGTTAATTCTCACTGGAATAGGTTCTTAAAGAGAGGTCTAAGGCCAGGTGCGGTGGCTCATACCTGTAATCCTAGTGCTTTGGGAGGCCAAGGAGGGAAGATAATCTGAAGCCAGGAGTTTGAGACTAGACTGGACAGTAGTGAGACCTCGCCTCTACAAAAAGTTTTTTAAAATTGGCTTGGTGTGATGACTCACACATGTAGTCTCAATTGCCAGGGAGACTGAGGTGGGAGGATGACTGAGCCCAGGAGTTTGAGGCTGCAGTGAGCTATAATCAGGCTACTGCACTCCAGCCTGGGCAACAGAATGAGATCTTGTCTCTTAAAGAGAGTGAAGTCTTTAAATGAAATAGATATTGACATATTGCATGCCATTCAACAGGTAATGAAGACTTTTAAGCTCTGCTATTATAAATTTAATGATGATGCTTTAGACGCTCTTGGTAAAACTGAACTTTTTTACCTCAAATTTTTTACTTTATTTGAGCTTAAATCTTTACAAATATATATATTTTTTGCCAGTAATTGTTATTTAATTTGAAATTTGATGAAAGCAGTAACAGAATTTCATCTAGGTTGAACAAGACTTGCTTTCTTCATCACCTCCCTCTCTTTACCACCTACAAATACTTATTTCACAAATATACTTGGAGCAGTTAAAAGATACAGGCCAAGCACCATGGATCACACCTGTAATCCCAGCACTTTGGGAAGCTGAGGCAGCAGATCATTTGACCCCAGGAGTTCAAGACCAACCTGGGCAACTTGGTGAAACCCCATCTCTACCAAAAATACAAAAAAATTAGCTGGGTTTGGTGGTGTATGCCTGTGATCCCAGCTACTTGGGAGGCTGTGGTGGGAGGATAGTTGAGCCTGGAAGGCAGAAGTGAAGTTGTAGTGATCTGTGATTGCACTGCTGCACTCCAGCCTGGGTGACAGAGTAACACCCCATTTCAAAAAAAAAGAAAAAAGACATTATAGTTACCATACAGTAATATTATACCATGTTAAAGCACTTCATAATTTTATGGTAGGATTTTTTTAAAAAGTTAATGCCTAGCACTACTACAACTGCCTTTTTTTTTTTTTTTGGTGACGGAGTCTGTCTCTTGCCAGGCTAGAGTGCAGTGGCGTGATCTCGGCTCACTGCAACCTCTGCCTCCTGGATTCTCCTGCGCAGCCTCCCGAGTAGCTGGTACTACAGGCACGTGCCAGCAAACCCAGCTAATTTTTGTGTGTTTAGTAGAGATGGAGTTTCACCATGTTGGCCAGAATGATCTCTATCTCTTTACCTCGTGATCCACCCACCTCAGCCTCCCAAAGTACTGGGATTATAGG
>NW_022437062.1:5722244-5728611 GCF_009761245.1 Sapajus apella
CCAGGCGCCAGGCTGGAGTGCAGTGGCACAATCTTGGCCCACTGCAACCTCCGCCTCCACAGTTCAAGCAGTTCTCTTGCCTCAGCACCGCGAGTAGCTGGGACTACAGGCACGCCACCACGACCAGCTAATTTTTGTATTTTTTTAGTAGAGACGGGGTTTCACCATGTTGGCCAGGATGGTCTCAATCTCTTGACCTCGTGATCCGCCTCCCTCGGCTTCCCAAAGTGCTGGGATTACAGATGTGAGCCGCCGCGCCCGGCCCTTTTTTTGTATGTGCTGGAGTTTCGTTCTTGTTGCCCGGGCTAGAGTGCAATGGCGCAACCTCAGCTCACCGCGACCTCTGCCTTTTGGGTTCAAGCGATTCTGCCTCAGCCTCCCAAGTAGCTGGGATTACAGCCATGTGCCACCACACCTAGCTAAATTTTTGTATTTTTAGTAGAGACTGGGTTTCTCTATTTTGATCAGGCCGGTTGCAAACTCCCGACCTCAGTTGATCCGCCCACCTCAGCCTCCCAAAGTGCGGGATTATAGGCTTGAGCCACTACGCCCGGCCTACTACTGCTATTGATAACTGTTACTGAAGGCTCACCATGTGCCAGTATTTGTACTAATTGTTTATATACCCTGTTGTATTTTATTTGCAGTAACCCTGTATGATAGTTTGTATTATTAGATCTGTTTTTGGGTAAGGAAACTGAGCTTTAGCGAGGTGAGGCACTTGCGCAAGAATTCCAGCCACCAGTAGTGAAGGCAGATGTTTTGAACCAGGCTTCCAATTGCAGAGTCTGAATTCTTAAGTAGTATACTATTTTGTCCACCCTCACTCAAATGAATGGAAATTCTGAGGCTTTATCATATTCATTTGTATAATAGGATATAACAATTAGAATTTGTTTCTATTCTGTCTTTATACTTTTATTTTATTTATTTATTTATTTTTTTTTTGAGACGGAGTTTCACTCTTGTTACCCAGGCTGGAGTGCAATGGCTTGATCTCGGCTCACCGCAACCTCCGCCTCCTGGGTTCAGGCAATTCTCCTGCCTCAGCCTCCTGAGTAGCTGGGATTACAGGCACGCACCACCATGCCCAGCTAATTTTTTGTAGTTTTAGTAGAGACGGGGTTTCACCATGTTGACCAGGACGGTCTCGATCTCTTGACCTCGTGATCCACCCGCCTCGGCCTCCCAAAGTGCTGGGATTACAGGCTTGAGCCACCGCGCCCGGCCTGTCTTTATACTTTTAACCTATTTTCTCTCTGGCTTTTGAAGGCACACAGTTATCAGACTCTTAAATGGAGTCTGATAACATTTATACACTTTAAGTTTTAAAAAAATCCTGATCTTGTGAATTTTTATTTTCCCTAAAAATGTTTATAAGCACATCATTTTAATGAATCTAGGGCTCTGTTTTATTATTTATTTTTTCTAGTTTGCTTTCTGTTTTATTTATTATCTTTCTCATTGAAAACTGTCAATTTGGGGTTGAAAAAAGTTGTTGAGATATTAAACATGTTTATATTTTTGATAACAGGTTATTGAAGAGATATATGAAAAAGAGATTGTCAAATCAAGGTAGGAGTGAGTTTAAATTTTATACAATGTGATTGGGATGGACCAAGTTGGATCTTGGCTGAACTTCTAAATGTGATCATAACTTGGAACTTTTTTTCTGTTTCAAATTGGTCATCAGGGAAATGGTGATTAGAAAAACTTTAGGTCTTGAAGAGTCATAAATTGTTTTTTGCCTTCTAACTTTTGGCTCAGATTAGAGGTATCAAATGCCATAGGGTTTGTTAGGATTTAGATGGAATTTGAGAAAAAATAAACAGGAAGATTTAATTTTAGTCCAACTAGTACTAATTTTCTTATTTCTGATTCACCTTTTAAAAATATTCTTAAAAGTTATGAAAGTAAGACGCTATTAAATTTACAATAATATAGTATACATATGTAATGTATAAAATGTAAAATAAACAGAGAAATGATAAGAATTATTTTTGAGCAATATGCTGTAAGGGGTAAGTTTCAATAAATCATCTTTTCTGTCCTTTAATCCCTGGTTCATTTATCTGTGTATACATCTGTTCTATTTCCTACCCCCTCACATGGTTTTTCAAACATAAAAGGGTTTGTACTCTGCATGCCATTTTTCATCATGCTTCTTTTAAAAAATTTAACAATTTGTCTTGGGCACCTTTTCATATATGCACCTGCAGACATGTATGCCCAGTGAGTATTTTAAAAGGATATTGGACTAAATGGGATTTTGTTTTTTTATTTGAAAAACAGTAGGAAGTGAGAAGAGTTGTAAGAACAGAGCTATGTGAAAAAGATAATTTGGATTTTTTTTTTTTTTTTTCTTTTTTTGAGACACGGTTTCACCATGTTGGCCAGGCTGTACTTTTAAAACTCCTGGCCTCAAGTGGTCCACCCACCTCAACCTCCCAAAGTGCTGGGATTACAGGCATTAGCCACTGCACCCAGCAGGAATTTGGATTTGGAGGCAACAAGAGGCAGGGAAATAGGTGAGTATTGTAGTAGTCAGTTTCAGGATGTGATGATTGGTGTGGAAGATTGGGAGAGGAATTGTCCATTTGAGAAAGATAGAAGTAGAGAGATTTGATGTTTGGATATGGCAGATGTAGGAGAAGGAGGGATCAAAGGTGACCCTAAAATTTTTTCTTAAGTTGCTGAGTGATTGATGATGCTATGACTGACTTTTGCCATGTTGTTGAGGGTAGGATTGGATATAGATCATTATTTCACTTTTGGATGTCTTGCATTCTAGCTACATAAGGGCCATGAAGATGGAGATGTGAAAGAAGCAGTTGGGTATCCAGGTGTATAGCTCAAAAGAGATTGGGTTGGCTGGGCATGGTGGCTCACGCCTGTAGTCCCAGCACCTTGGGAGGCTGAGGTGGGTGGATTGCTTGAGCCCCATAAGTTCTTCATGATTAGCCTGAGCAACATGGCAAAACCATGTGTCTAGAAAAAACACAAAAAATTAGATGGGCATGGTGGCATATGTCTGTAGTCCCAGCTACTCAAGAGGATGAGGTGGGAGGATCACCTGAGCCCAGGAGGTTAAGGGTGCAGTGAGCCATGATCATGCCACTGCACTCCAGCCTGGGTGACAGAGTGAGACCCTGTCTCAAAAAAAAACCAAACAACAAAAAGAGACTGGGTTGAGCCTCCTTTTTATTAGCCACCATTTCGATGCTAGCAGTACAACAGAAAAGAGGGTAGATAGAATCCCTGTTTTCCTGGAGCTTACATTCTAGTGGGTCAGACAGACAGATATACATTTATCTGTAATGTCAGGAGTTAGTAAGTGCTATGGATTAAAGTGTGGTTAGAGGATAGTGACAAGGGCTAGTATTTTAGAATAATTAGGCGAATCCTCTCTGAAGGTAAGACATTTGAGCAGATTTGTAACATACTGCTTGTTGGTCTGAAGGTGGGTGTGAATGAAATTTCCTGAGAAAACTAAAGACGAGTAGATGGATTAATTCTAATATGATTTTTCCCCCTCTGTATTAAGGTTATACTAAATTGAAAATGATTTTGAATCTTTAGAACAGGCTTTCCCTCTTGTGGAAAGTAATTGTTTCTTTTTTCATTTAAACCCTTGCTATTAATATTTCTTCTTCAGAGGTGATTTTTTTATAACAGCCACAAGCTGCTAATGATTTTTAAGCCATACAGACTTGCTACTTCTGGTGTACATATATGTGACAGGGTTGTTCTCTTTCACCCAGGTTCGAGTGCAGTGGTGTGGTCTCAGCTCATTGCAACCTCTGCCTCCTGGGCTCAAGCAATCCCCCAACCTTAGCCTCAAGAGTAGCTGGGACCACAAGTGCATGCCACCATGCTCTGCTAATTCTCTTTGTATTTTTGGTAGAAACAGGGTTTCGCCATGTTACCAGGGTGATCTCACTCCTGAGCTCAAGCAGTCTGCCCGCCTTGACCTCCCAAAGTGCTGAGATTATAGGCATTAGCCACCACGTCCAGCCCTTGTTATTTTTAGTTTCAAAAGAAGTAGCTATCTTTGGCATGGCCAAGATTTATCATGGCACTTTTACCAGTCATTTTCTTATCTTGGACACAATTTTTATTTCTAAGTATACTTCTGTAACATGTAAACTATAGTATGTATTTTAAAATTTAACATGGTGAAACCCTGTCTCTACTAAAAATACAAAAATCATTGGGGTGTGGTGGCATGCACCTGTAATATCAGCTACTCTGGAGGGTGAGGCAGGAGAATCGTCTTGAACTGGGGAGGCAGAGGTTGCAGTGAGCTGAGATTGCGCCACTGCACTCCAGCCTGGGCGACAGAGCAAGACTCTGTCTCAGAAAAATTTTTTTTTTGATGACCAGTTTTTTAGGCTAGTTCCTGAGGACATTATTTTTCTGAGCTACATGCTCAAGGCATTTTCACTGTTGAGGAAATGGCTTGATGTAACAGTCGTGTTACTCTATGGTACGTTACACAATTGATTCATTTTTGCTCTTCTTGCTGTTATCAGATTTGGCAGGTTTATCTTAATCTTTTTTTTTTTTTTTTTTTTTTTTTTTTTTTGAGACAGAGTTTCACTCATGTTACCCAGGCTGGAGTGCAATGGCGCGATCTCGGCTCACCGCAACCTCCACCTCCTGGGTTCAGGCAATTCTCCTGCCTCAGCCTCCTGAGTCGCTGGGATTACGGGCGCGCACCACCATGCCCAGCTAATTTTTTGTATTTTTAGTAGAGACAGGGTTTCACCATGTTGGCCAGGCTGGTCTTGAACTCCTGACCTCAGGTGATCGACCCACCTTGGCCTTCCACTATGGTGGGATTATAGACGTGAGCCACTGCGCCTGTCCTTGAGTACTCTGTTCTTAAGTAAGAATCCTTTGCCTTTTAGAAACCTCTTAACTAGATATGATGTTTAATCCTGTTATGAATCCAGCAAAGTGGTTTTTATGCTTTCAAAAAGGGTGATTTACAGAGTAATTTACTTTTGCCAAAGTGTTTATTTTTATTTGAAATGTATGGACTCTTTTATTATGAAATATAACACAGAAAAGAGCATAAAACAAATGTATAGCCTTACGAATTATAGTAATTCATAACCATCACCTAGGCTGAAAAACTCAATGAACATTGTCAGTGTTCCAGTAGCTGTCTGCTTGTTCCTTTTCTTTTAACATTATAATATGTAAGTATGCAAACAAGAACACTATAATTTTGCTTCTTTTTGAAGTTTAAATAAATAAATAGAATCACACATTATATACTTGGTTGTGGCGAGCTTCCTTTTTTTAATGAAGGGGAATTTCACTCTTGTTGCGCAGGGTTGAGTGCAATGGCATGACCTCAGCTCACTGCAACCTCTGCTTCCCAGCTTCAAACAATTCTCCTGCCTCAGAGTAGCTGGGATTACAGGTGCCCACCACCACACCTGGCTAATTTTTGTATTTTTAGTACAGACAGGGTTTCTCTATGTTGGCCAGGCTGGTCTCGAACTCCTGACCTCAGGTGATCTGCCGGCCTCAGCCTCCCAAAGCCCAAATTGGCTGAGATTACAGGTGTGAGCTACCGCGCCCAGCCATGACTAGCTTTTGTTCACTGTTCTTATTTATTGTTTTAATCATCTACTTAACAGATCTGGAAGGAAGTAGCTCAGAAGTTCATAATGTCAAGGCCATTGTCAGTCTTATCAAAAGATTTTATTGACTTTTTCTGAGTGGTTGCACTGGGGCTGCCACAGCTCCAGACCTCGTTTCACACAGTCATATCCCAAAAGAGGAAGTTGTTGGGGCAGGGAGGGAGGATATAATAGAAAAGAACTCTCAATTGCGTGACACCTTTTCTTTTTCCTATCAGATTTAATGATACAGTAACAGACCCAGTTTTTTGTACATAGATTATTCAACTTTGTAAGGATTTAATGAAATGCACGTTAAGTCCTTAGCACAGTGTCAGGCACAATGCATGCTCTCAATAAATATTGGTAACTTAAAAACCTGTCCAAAAATCATTCAAATTATTTGTATTTGTGATTATTGTTTGTAACTTTTCATAATTATCTTTTTTTTGTTTTTGAGATGGAGTCTCACTCTGTCACCTGGGCTGGAGTGCAGTGGCGCAATCTCAGTCCACTGCAGCCTCTGCCTCCTGGGTTTAAGCTATTCTCCTGCCTCAGCCTCCTGAGTAGCTGGGACTACAGGTGCATACCACCATGCCTGGCTAATTTTTGGTTTAGTGGAGACAGGGTTTCACTGTGTTGCCCAGACTTGTCTCGAGCTCCTGAGCTCAGGCAGTCTGCTCGCCTCGGCCTCCCAAAGTGCTAGGATTACAGGCGTGGGCCACCGTGCCTGG
>NW_022437062.1:5728711-5731971 GCF_009761245.1 Sapajus apella
GGCAATTCTCCTGCCTCAGCCTCCTGAGTAGCCGGGATTACAGGCACGCACCACCATGCCCAGCTAATTTTTTGTATTTTTAGTAGAGACGGGGATTCACCATGTTGACCAGGATGGTCTCGATCTCTTGACCTCGTGATCCACCCGCCTCGGCCTCCCAAAGTGCTGGGATTACAGGCTTGAGCCACCGCGCCCGGCCATCTTTTTTCTTTTATGTTTTTTTTTAGACGGATTCTCAGTCACGCCCAGGCTGGAGTGCAGTGGCATGATCTCGGCTCACTACAGCCTCCTCTTCCCAGGTTCAAGCGATTCTCCTGCCTCAGCCTCCCGAGTAGCTGGGATTACAGGCATGTGCCGCCACACCTGGCAAATTTTGAATTTTTGGTTGAGATGGAGTTTCTCCATGTTGATCAGGCTGCTTGCTCTCGCATTCCCGACCTCAGGTGACCTGCCGCCTCGGCTTCCTAAAATGCTGGGATTATAGGTGTGAGCCACCACGCCTGGCCCTTATAAGTACACCTTCAGTTAAGGTGTTCACTTTATCTGTCTCAGAGAGTTTATTGGTAAAAATAAAAAACTAAATTTAATGAATACCACTGAGATTGCTAGAAGAAGAATTGAATGTTTTTCAGACTACTTTTGTTTTATCTTGTCATATCAAGACTTATTTTTCAAGGCCAGGCATGGTGGCTCATGCCTGTTGTCCTGGCAGTTTGAGAGGCCCAGGTGGGAGGATTACCTGAGCCCAGGAGTTTGAAACCAGCCTGGGCAACATAGTGAGACCTCATCTCTACTAAAAATCATTAGCTGCGTATGGTAACACATGCCTGTAGTCCCAGCTAGCTGAGACTGTAGTCCCAGTCCCTGAGAGGCTGAGGTGGGAGGATTGCTTGAGCCTGGGAGGTCGAGACTACAGTGAGCTGTGTTCGTGCCACTGCACTGTAGCCTGGGCAACAAAGCAAACCTACCTCAGAAAAAAAAAAAAAAGAACGCTTATTTTTCACTTGTTATCTTAAAGGAAATTTGGCTGCTCTACCATTTTTATAAAGGAGGCAACTGAATCGCAGAATGTTTAAAAGAGGCCAGGTGTGGTAGCTCTTGCCTGTAATCCTAGCACTTTGGGAGGCTAAGGTTAGTGGATCATCTGAGCTCAGGAGTTCGAGACCATCCTGGACAACATGGGGAAACCCCTGTCTCTACTAAAAATACAAAAATTTGCTGGGCTCAATGGCTCACACCTGTAATCCCAGCACTTTGGGAGGCTGAGGCAGGCAGATCACAAGGTCAGGAGTTTGAGACCAGCCTGGCCAACATGGTGAAACTTTGTCTCTACTACAAATACAAAAATTAGCTGGGCATGGTGGTGGGCTGCTTGGGAGGCTGCTCCCAGCTGCTCGGAAGGTGAGGCAGGAGAATTACTTGAAGCCAGGAGGCAGAGGTTGCAGTGAGCCAAGACCGCGCCATTGTACTTCAGACTGGGTGACAGAGTGAGACTCTGTCTCCAAAAAAAACAACAACAAAAACCCAAAAAACAAAAAAATTTGCAAGGCATGGTGGCATGTGACTATAATCCCAGCTACTTGGGAATCTGTGGCACAAAAATCACTTGAGCCTGGGAGGCGGAGGTTGCGGTGTCGAGATCGCGCCACTGCACTCCAGCGTGGGCGACAGAGCAAGACTCTGTCTCAGTAAAAAAGAAAAAAAAAGAATGTTTAAAAGGCATTGTCAGAGTAACACTGAGTCATGACTAGAACACGGGTATTCTATCTCATGAGCCAGAGTTTTCTCTTTTATTGTGAGGTCCTGTTTGTGACTGAAGACATTAAATGTAGAGTTTTGTATATAGTGGACAGTGAGTGAATTCTCTTGTCTAACATGCAGTTAATTCAAGTGAAATGTCTGCAGTTGGAGATGGAGAGTGTGTCACCCAAGATGACATATCCAGTCAGCATCTAGGCTAACTGTAGAAGCCAGTACTTTGGCAGCATTCTGTCTTTGTGCTTTTGCATGGTAAAAACTTTCATTTCATTCTTACTAAAGTTATGTGACATTGCATGCTCAGTGAAACTATTTAAGAGGTCAGAAATCAGTGGAATAGGATTTTGACAGGATACTGGTTTCCTGGGGCATTATAAATTCATAATACATATACATTTAATTTTCAAAGCTGGAAACTATTATCTAGTGGCAGTGTTCTGATCTGTTTTATTTCTAATATTATAAAATGATAAAAAATGATAAAACCAAATTAGTGGCCATTTGTACCTGCTTGGGACAACATGACTATATTTTGGACAAACATGACTATATCATTGTTTATTCATATAAAACAAAGCAATTCTATTACAATAAAGACAGTATATTAAAGACAAATATCTTATATTTCTTCCACAATATTTTAGTATTTTAGGCTCACTGTCAACACTTAGAAGCAAGTGAAACATCTGATTTTCACATTTGCAATATAAATATGTGTCCTGTGTGCTTTTAGGAAGGCATGACTCTAGCAAAATGTTTTTATTTGAGTATTAAATGAAAACATGTTGGTCAGTAATTAAGAAGTTGAACTGACATTGGAAGTTGTGATCTGCTATTACGAATTTTGATAAGTGGGCTAATATGAAAACAAAACATCCTCAAATGCATTTGTGTTAAAAACTGAATTGTTTGTATTCTCTAAACATTTTATTTGTATGTTTCAGGTTTGCTATTAGAAAGATAATGCTGTTGGAATTTAGGTAAGTTATAAGGCATTGCATTGATGAAAAAGATGACCATGTGACAAGCTTTAGCTACATTTTCTGTATATTTCTGTGAGTGACTAAGAAAATCTAAATTTGTGAAGATTTATATTTCTGTGATTGGCTTATTTTGAAATATGTGTATCACGGCCTTTATTTTCAAAGATAATGGCCCATTGTCAGAATAACTTGTATTTTTGTTTCTTACTTGTTAAGCTAGCATGTGCTGAATAATTTCTGAACTCAAACTTGGTTTCTCTAGTGATCAGTGGAAGTAAATTCGAGTGTGTTCTACAGCCATTTTTTTCCCCTGCCAGGCTAAAATGTTATCAAGGCAGCATTGCTTCAATCTAGCTCCTAGTACTATAAATATTTCAGACAAAAGATAATGTATGCCGGGCGCAGTGGCTCAAGCCTGTAATCCCAGCACTTTGGGAGGCCGAGGCGGGTGGATCACGAGGTCAAGAGATCAAGACCATCCTGGTCAACATGGTGAAACCCCATCTCTACTAAAAATAC